>NW_006292343.1:665721-682137 GCF_000327345.1 Myotis davidii | reverse complement strand
TATCCCCCTCCCCTCTCTCTCTCTCTCTCTCTCTCTCTCTCTCTCTCTCTCTCTCTCTCTCTCACACACACACACACACACACACACACACACACACACACGCCTGGCCTCTTTTTTAGAAAGTTTGCATTCAGACACTACAATTCATAATTGATCTTTATACTACAGCCTAACTTTCTGTGCCACAGTAAAAATGGATAGATGAAAAGAAATTCTCAAACAAATGGGTAGTGAGGCAACTTCAAAGAACACATCTCCAAGCCAGATTGCTACAGAAAAACACACACCATTTTATCCTAATATCTAATTTTCTGAATCTTGTCTTCGTTCCCCTTATTATTTATCAAAATCTTGACAAGCAGACATTTCACTTCCCTCCTTCTACTGAGACCATATTAAACAGCCAGCCCCAAATTAACTGGGTAGGACATTACAAGTGTACGTATATTGATGACCCAGCTGTTATTTGTACATTTGAAGTATGACATCTACACTCCTTTGTCATCAAGCAGAAGTAATTAAGAATAAACAAGTGGGTGTTAATTGGATTTAATGAAACAATCTCCAGTCAGCCTGAGCCTACTATTTGCCTCCTACTAATAATTATGAACAGTAAACACTCGTGCTAATCTCCTTGTTCTAACAGAAGCCAAGCAGAAATACAGTATTTACTCAGCTAATGGCTTGTTTTGTCTGCAATTTAGTCTTTTTTAAGCTAGGAAACTCATGATTTGCCAAGCCATCCCCAGCTGCTGGGCCCACAGACCAGGGATGTAGTACTCTTCGTGACAAGAGTCCAGTGTATGTCATCTGAAACGGAGGGACAGATATGAATGGAGCTAACCTCCACATGCAACTGGAGCTGAAGATGTGAATGCCAAAAAGTCCAAGTCCTATGTCTGTATTGGTCTAAGCTGCCTGGAGGCCGGGCACTCCCTGGATGCCCGGGGCTTCCTCAAACAGGAGGCTGTTTCCCATGTAACTCTGAGAAAGGCTGTTTTTCTCAACAGAACTGTCCCCAGGTTTCTGCCACCACAGAGGGTGGCACTGGCCTTGGATCATCTTCCTTCAGGAGCCTTTTGGCTGCCGGATGACTATTATACAGCAGTGAACTAAAAGTGTCTTAGTGAGAGTGACCGTTACACACATATTACCGGCCATTAAGCAGATGGTTAGATGTTTTTAAGGAGCTCTTACATAGTAATAGAATCCAGAGTCATTGACTATATTTATTACTCTCCCAAGAAAGTGAAAAAAATAAAAAGATTGAATGTTTATTCCAGAGTGGTTAATTTCATTCTCCCAGGATCACCAGGAGATCATATGGACACGACAAATGAGCAGCTGGTGACTGGATTTTAAAACAGACTTCTGAACAAGATGATTAAAATCCATGTTCTTCCTTCCTTAGCGTAACTTAGTAGATTCCAACTGAAGACCCCCCTTGCCTGATGGTAGTAGAATCAGTGTCATAAAACAGATACGCATCTAGAACAGAGGCTGGCAAACTTCTCCTGTAAAGAACCAAGTAGTAAATGTTTTACACTTTGCAGAACATAAATCATATGTCCAGACAACTCAAAGCTGAACAATTTCAATATAGGTTGTCCACCCCCCCCCCCACCTGATACCTCAGTGGTTCAGTTCTTTGCACTTCTTTCCTCCCATGACCTTCTCCTCCACCCTCTTTCAGTCCCTTCCTTACATAGCCTCATCCTATAACTGCACCCCATCCCTAATGTTGATTTCTTGTGTCCACTCTCTAACCTCTCAGGTCTTTCTCTAAAGTACCCCAACTCCCTTTGTATAATCCTTTGTACCCACTGGGACCTCCAGGATATTGATTCTACCTTGTCAATATCCATGGACAACCATTATATTTCTAATATACACACACATACACACACACATACACACACACACACACAACAGTCACCTGCCCTTCCAGTTACAATAATGGAGAGAGTTTCCAGTGAACTCTGAAGTTGTCCATTAATTCAAAACCTACCTGCCCAAATCTGAGAGCTCTTTACATCCATTAATGAGCTTCAATATTAAATACACAGATGCTTATGCATGTCCTATAAACCGAGAAGAACCAGACTCTCAAGGTAGCCAAGAAAAAAATAAAAAGCTGAAAGCAGCTTCTGGAAGGTCAGAATTCCTCCCCATGCCTCCAATTTAACAACAAATGCCTCACAATGAATAGCTTGATGAGGACACGGCTCTGCGGCACAGTGAGAATTTTTCTTTTATTTGGCAAGCAATGAAATCATTAAGGTAATATATCACCATTCCCGCTAACAGAATCTCCTCGTGCCATCTCCTTCAGTGTGCACGCAAGCAGAAGACACATATCTATTGTCTCTTACTTCTGGAAGTTGTAAATGTAGAAAATTGTCATCATTAAATTGAACATAACGGTCCTCTCTCCCCTCTCATCCTCTCGTTCTCTCACTCCGTACCCCGGCTCAGCCTGACACATACCTTGTAAATGTCATGACAAAATTATGTCCTGAAGACCAATGGGCAGAAAGTTCTGATTACCAGCAAAAATCCATCATGTGATACTGACCATTCACCCCTGCAGGGAGAGGAAATGACCGTGGCTTTGCTGTGGGAGGTGGGGAAGCCGCCCTCAAAGTGCCTGTGCTGGTACTAACATGTAAGGAAGATGGGTGCAGACAAAGGCCACTGCTGAGCACCCCAGGGACACCAGAGACATCCTCACCTCCGAGGCGTGCTGCTGACTAGTTGGGCAGCTCTAATTAGCGCCTACTCTTCACACTTCCAACATCTTAAGGCAGGGCCAACTTGCACACCAGAAAGTTCCCAGCTAGGGTTTAGAGAGGCTTCGCACTGGGAAGACAACCCCTAAGGGAGAGAGAGGAAGGAACCCGGAAACCGATCTCTGCCTGGAGATTCGCTGTGAAGGAGAATGTGAAGCTTTGATGCCATCAGCATGTGACTTGCGAGGTCAGAGAGAGCTCAGAGCAACCAGCCCGCTGAGCCAGCAAGGGGAAGGCGGGCGGACGCCTCATGACCTGGGGAATCCACACCAGGCCTGGCATCCACGACTTGTCAGGGGCTGTCATTGGGCAACAAGGACTGTTTGGCCTTGAGCATTAGTTATGTTATGTAAATTATGCTTAATGAAAGCGCAGCCTTGGTCCATAAAAGCTTAACAATGCATTTGTCTTCATTTGAGCATTCCCCAGCAGCCACCGCCTCCCTTTACAGACCATATTAACTGGGCTTTCACGGCTTATCCCGTCCTCCACAGCCATCGTCCGGAGGCCCCAGAAGAGAGAGAGAAGTTGGCTTACACTTAACAAGACAAATGTGCCATCGTGGACCTGGCATCAGGTACCCAAGCACACACATGGGATGGGGAAGCAGATGCAGCCATGCCCATCCCTCTCCCAAGGCCCTCTTATGAACCATGTTCAGATGGCTGGAAAAGGTAACACTGGGGTTTGCATTCCTGAGAGCTGGGTGTCACCTCTGCTCCATGGTGAGCCTTTATTAAGTGCCTCCTGTGCACACAATACGTAGAAAAGTCACACATCTCTCTGTGCATGTGACAAGCTGGCAGCAGTTTCTGCCTCAAAGACGCCCGATCTTGACATGCCCATGGCAACTTTTTAGGCGCTCTATAGCTGCTCTTCTCAGTTATATGCCAATCACCTTTGAAGAAGGAATCTCACACGACCCCCATCCCCCCCTCAAAAAAAAAGCTGCAAGTTTCAACACAGATCCTCAGAGTTAAAGTGAAAAGGAACTGGGATTATATTACTGTGAGAAGAGGAAGTTTGGGTTTGGCTTGGCTTAAATGTAGCCTTTAAAATTATTGAATGTTTTAAAAAGTAAAGCACCTTACCACTGCCTGTAAGACTTCTCATGGACTGATCCTACCACCTCCCCAGGCTCAGCTCTGCCCCTGTCATTCTCTCCCTGACAGCCGGCCTCGTCTCAGTACCTTGCAATCACCAAGCTCTGTCTAGTCAAGAATCTTTACTTGATGTCCCTTCTGCCCGCAATGTTCTTCTCTCTCCTCCTCTTTCCCAATGAACTCTTCCTCCTTCAGCTCCCAGGGAGACATCACTTCATCAGGGAAACTTTTCCAAAGCTCCCTAAGTCAAATTTGGTCTCATCATAGCAGCATGGCTGTTTCCCTCCCCAGCCACAGCTGTGATGCAACACCTGTTTGTGTCAGTGATGGTAGGTATGATTCTTAATGACTCTCCACGAGAGTGTAAGCTCCGTGTGGACAGCAGCTCTTTATGTTTCCTCAAGACCAAATCCCTAGCACCGAGCATACAGTAGGCCGCTAGAGCAATCACTGAATACATACATTCACACCTACTGGTCACTTCCCCATGACTGTGGAAAAAATACCTACGGAAATAACTATGTTCACATTCATTCGGTGGGAAGCAGAACTGAGTGACCCTAACAGCGTTTCATTAGGAAGAGCTGCCAAGAGAAGCCAGGTGGGCTACAGGTGAGAACATCTTCAAGAAGGTAACATCCTTCCAAACAGGACAGCAGGCAGATGGGCCAGGTGGCCTTTCATAACCCTGTCACTCCCCCGTTTTCTGTCCTAGCAGCCTGACTGTTCAGCCATAGCAGCCATGTCTCATCACGGGTCCAAGAGATTTCTACTCCAAGAGCAGGCGCAAGCAACAGCAGCCAGCCTTTGTCCTGTTAATTGTAGCACTTGGCTCCAAGGAGGAATACGAATTCTTTCGTTTTCCGGGCACCAAAATACAGAAAATAACTATAATGAAGCACCAGGCTGGCAAACATTGGTTTCCTGAGAGTCAAAGGCCGAGATGCGTTGGTTGCGCTGCCCTAAAGCCGAGCACAAGAAAGAGGAAAATCCCCAGGAAAACGGGGTGCTTGCAAAATTCCTCTCTCTCATCTAGACAGCAAAGGAGCCTCGCTGAATAAGTTGGTCAGACTTCTTGGAAAAGGAGATTTTTCCCAATTTGTTCATCTCACAAAGGAATTGCGTGAATCCTGTTTGACCCCTGTTTCTCCAATCTAGGGTATGAATTTAGCTAGCTTTGAAAATGTTTTAGGGCTTACACAGAAATTTGTAAAATGTCAGTGTGAAAATTTTAATTGAGTTATTAGCAATATCTCTTCTTTGAATGACCTTTTAGTACTCCTTATAACATATCACCTCCTTTTACTACCTTCTGGCTGACAGTTTCTAATATATTCCTTCTTCCCAGATGATATCATCTGTCCTTGGGTGGAATTAACTAAAGCACTCTACATTCAGAAGCTGACATTAATCCATAGCCTCGGATTTGTAACAGTTGCTGGAATAAACACTGTTTCCATACACTGGGTTTCAGCAATGACTAGAAGAAATGCCTACTATTCACTGGACACTGACATGCAAACAAAGGAAACAGGATGACAAGCAGCAATATATATTTTTTAATTTAATTGGCTTAAGTATTGTACCTACTGCATAAATCTAAGGGAACATTTCTAGCTTTACAGAAATTTTATATTTCTCTTAAGAATCTCATGTGTAGAAGCAGCTAATCAAAACAAGAACTTATGAGGATGAACAGCAAACGAGCTGTTTGTTCAAGTAACTTTCTGATATTCCATAAAGGAAATATGGAGACTACCGCTCCGTATTCTTCATAGCCCAGACATTTTGCATCATTCCAAGAAATGGAAAAGGTAAATCAATATGGCATATGCCTACATAAAAGTATATTCGTAGTTGAGAATCACCAAACAGGGAAAAAATAAATAAAGCCCCTCCCCCCAAAAAGTCCCACTTCCATTGATTTCTCATAACCACCTCAAGGCACCCAACCCCCATTGGTGTGAAAATGACCAACGGAGGGGCAGGAGGCCCGCATCTCCTCCGCCTCCTCCCATCTCCTCCCCCAGACTCCATACTCTGCTGTAGCCAGCGCATGCACAGCAACAAGCAGTGACATCTACAGGGACCTCCCTGGCATTTTCCATGAGCACAACCGTGCTATTACTAAGGCAGCAATGTCCACCATGAATGCCAGACTGTTGGAGCTTATCCTGGGGCTCGAGGTGGCTGACAATTAAAGTGTGACTGCCATCATTGTGTGGCAGGAACTCGGAGGGAGGAAGAGGGAGTCTCCAAGGGTAGAGGAGCCTGCAGGCAGGGTTAAGGGGAGAAAAACTTTGCAGAAGCCAAGTGAGTATTCAGGAGTTGTGTCCCTTTTCCTGGTGCCTCACCCCTGTGGTCCTACACGCCAGACTTGCCGACTCTTGTGAGAAAAGGCCATCCTGCCATCTTGCATGACTCAAGTCATGAATCCGCTGCTGCCATCGCATTAGGACATTGTAAAGTGTTGACTATAAGGTTACACCTCTGCGGACTGGTGATCAAGAGCTCACCTGAATAGTAAGGTTATCCCTGTAGTCACCTGGGGGAACAGCAGGTGTGTCTCCAGGCAAGAAGCAGAGTCCAAAAATGCAGAGCTAGGTAAGTGTGAGAAAAACAACTCCCTTGGCCTGGGTCTGGAAAGTGCTAAGTATCTAGGAGGTGGCTCCTCATGCCATGACTTCAGGAAAGCATCCACCACATGGAAGCAAAGACATCACAGAGAGGAATGTGCTTTGCCAACCTAACTCATCATCCCCATGACCATTCAGCCCCATTTTAAAATCTTGTCCCATGTAGACATGTAGGTATCCAGATACCCTTCCCTTTTCCTCTTTTCTGAGAATGCTTGTGATGGCACTGTGAAAAAGTCTTCAGCTTTTTTTGCCTTTCAGAGTCCAAACCCATGAGATCACATCCATCCTTCTGAAATCTTCTCTCTAAAGTATAACATTCCATTGTGTCCTCTAACTCTTCTGGGCTCTAAGAATGAGCTGGGGCCCTGCCTTTCCTCCCGTAATTGTTCACTCAGTCATTATCCCAGGGCAATGTGGGTCTCTTCATAGGAGCCCCTCTCAATCTCAGGAAGGCTTATTGGGGGTGGGAGGGATAGGGTGAGTAAGCACAGGAGGGAGAGGGCCCAGGTGACCACAGGTATGAGTCTCTTTAAACGGCTCAATAAACCCCACCAACTAGCATATGAAGAAACACAACACCGTTGTTTGTTCTGAGCTCTAGCATGCCACTTGGTCATTCTACCCCATCCTAGTACCTCTCTCTCAGATCCCCCAACCCCCACATCAGATCTGATGCTATATGGGGGCAGGAAAGTCATGGTTAGTCACTATTCTGCCACCTCTCCTTGCCAGAACTCTCTGCTAATGACATCAGCTGGAAGACTGCCAGAGCTTAGAGAGAAAAACTCACCAAAATGATCATAAAGCCACTTAGGAATATATGAGCATGATCAACACACTAAATAATAATTACTCACATTTGTATTCCCTGCCAATCTTCATATACAGGGCATAAAGGTAACCTGCTCCAAATGAATCACCTGGTTTTAGATGCCTGAGAGTCACAATCCTATGATTCTGACAAAGTAACCCACATCTCTCATATCTCGGGTTCATAACAAATACACTGCTGTGCATCAGAACCCCAAAAAACAAAGCCAGTTGAAATTGTAAAACATTTATGCCCAACTTTTCATTATGGGTTATATTCTTCTCAAATATTTTATCAAGCCTTTTTCCTCTCTCTGGTTTAAATCTCAATCACTAAAAGGAATGATTTGAAGGCAATAATGTAGAAACAAAAGGGGAGATTAAATACAAATTAAGCTTTCATTTGTACTGTTTTTCCAGACTGAATTAAAGTGATTGAGCTAACTTTGGTGTAAAGTAAATTTTACAGCCATTGGAAATGATAGAATGTAAATTGGATTATACTATTTAAATATTTTACAAATAATTGAAATGGCATTCTTATAAGTTATATTCCAATATTCACGTTCAAACATAGTAGATCATGCTGACTGGTTCTAGATATATATCTTTCCTTATGCTTGATATTTCTTCCATTACTAAAATGAAACTCAAGGAAATTCACGCGAGGATAGGTCAGAGGACACCAGTTAAGATGCTGTGAATGAAAAGGCCTGATGGTATGATTTAACCTATTCACGTTAATTCATTCCAACAGATATTTATTGATTACAGGACACCGAGCCAGCTACTAGATACAATGAGGAAGGAACCAGCCTTGTCCTAAAGGTGCTTATCGTCTCCCAAAAGGAAGAAAAACAAAGCCAAATACAATTGTTCTGCTTAAAGCAGAATAATACACATGCATAGCATACAGGAAGCAGAGGGAGAGGGTGAAGGAGCAGGTTGGAAAGATTTTTATGAAAAAGATGATACTGAAGCTGAGTTTTGAATGATGAACACAATTTCCATTAGGTGAACACTGTAAGAAGCATGTATAAGGAGCAACAGAGGAATAAATAGCCTCAATTCATAGAAACAGGGAACGATGGGACTTGTTTGGAGAAGAAAGAACAAAACAAACCAAAAGGAGCTAGATGCCTAGGAAAGTAGGATGAACATTTCTCATGCAACTAATATTTGGTGATTATACATGTTCCCATCAGATTTATGGGGGAATCTAAAGAAAAATAAGCAGGATTACTTCCCTCAAGGAATTTGCATGTTAGCAGCTAAGATAGAGGGGTAGAGATACAGTGTTTTGTAAATTGAGTGGAGGGAAAGGTCACTACTAAACACTAATGAGAAGAGGAGCCTTAAAGAGTGGACATGTGGAAATAAACACGCTCATTCATTCATTCATTCATTCACTAAAACAGAGTTTTCTCATATGTTGGATACTGAGTAAAATAATGGAATCAAAGATGAACAAAGCAGAGTGTCTACCTTAAGGAACTCAGTTTGACTGAACGGAGTAAAGGTGAGTAAGGGAATATAAAACTGGGAAGACAGACTGGTATCAAACCATGACAGCCTAGGGTTCTGAACACCACCAGTCCTATACTGGGAGGTGTGGGAAGCCCTGAAGATGTCTGGGCAGCAGCTTTTACGACACTTGCCTGTGTCTTAGCTTGAATCCCTCTGAAAGCAGAACCTGAGATTATTCCTTCTCCAATATGCCTTAGAATGAAGCCCTGAAGATGTCTGGGCAGCAGCTTTTAGGACACTTGCCTGTGTCTTAGCTTGAATCCCTTTGAAAGCAGAACCTGAGATGATTCCTTCTCCAATATGCCTCAGAACAGTGATGGCGAACCTATGGCACGCGTGTCAGAGGTGACACGCGAACTCATTTTTTTGGTTGATTTTTCTTTGTTAAATGGCATTTAAATATATAAAATAAATATCAAAAATATGTCTTTGTTTTACTATGGTTGCAAAGATCAAAAAATTTCTCTATGTGACACGGCACCAGAGTTAAGTTAGGGTTTTTCAAAATGCTGACACGTTGAGCTCAAGAGGTTCGCCATCACTGCCTTAGAAGCATATAGGAGTCCTCCCAGAATTATCTGTCTGAAGGACAGGAGACTGGGCAGTTTTCCATCAGCTACAGTCCTCATCAGCTAAAGGTTGCCCCTGCGAGAAGCACTGGCTCCTTGAACTTCCGGGCTGAGCTTAGCTTATACATAGTCTCATACCACTCCTGGGAAGATCCTGGGGCAAAAGCAGAAAGAATCATGGAGTAACTTGAGGTGAGACACTGGCAGCAGGAGTCTGAGCTCACCTGGAACTGTGCATTATAACTGTGACCTAAACCAAAGGTAGACTCAGAAGATGTGACAGGGCCCAGAAAAGGTTTGCTGGAGGCAGGCAGCAGTCTGTAGGCAGAGTAGGGTGGAAGGGACAGAGCCATAAAACACTCATTCTCTAACCTGGGAAAGAGAAAGATAATGGGGAGCTGAATAAAGATGGTGGGAGTAGTGAGAAGGGGGTTGATATAGGAATTATCATCAAGGATTCAACAACTAATGAACTGTTTGGAGCTAAAGAGATCTATTTCAGATAACTGAGGTTCTAACACTTCATGCCTGAGAACAAATCAGTCATGGACAGAAGATAAGTGAACATGAGAGAGAAGCTAAGAGAAGATGATGCCAAGGAGAAAGATGGAAATACAGAGTTTTGGAGAGAGTGAACTGGAAACTGTCAGCATAGAGATGGTAGCTGAATTCAGAGTTTTGTTAAGAGGACTATAAAAGAAAGAGAGGGAAAAAGGAGTACAGGCTAGAAACTAAAGAAACGTCTACAATTACTAAATGGAAGGAGAGAGATATTGAGGACAGAAAAGGAAAAATTACAGTAAAAAACAAAACCTGTCAGGAATGAGAGGCTGAAATGGTGCATAAAGGACAGAATAATAAAGGCCTAGAAGTGTCCACTGGAGGTGGTGACTGAGAAGTCAGTGGAGACCTTCAAGGGATGTATTTCAGTAGAGAGACAGCCAGTTCCAGGATCTGGTTGGCAAAGTTCTAAGGAATAAGAAAGCCAGCCTTTTTCAATAGTAATTCATCATCTAAATCCCTGAATGTGATCTCCATGACTGTTTTCTCAATTCTCCCAAGATTGGTACCTAACTAGCACATTTCTAAATGCACAGAAGTAACAATCAATGCCTAGGACAGTGGTCGGCAAACTCATTAGTCAACGGAGCCTAACATCAACAGTACTTCTTCAAAATAGACTCACCCAGGCCGAAAACCGACTTCTGCGCATGGGCCACGAAGTTTCAATCGCACTGTATGTGCACCCGCACGTGGTATTTTGTGGAAGAGCCACACTCAAGGGGCCAAAAAGCCGCATGTGGCTCATGAGCCACAGTTTGCCAACCACGGCCTTAGGACATGGGTCAGCAAACTTTTTCTATAAAGAGCCATATGGTCTCTCACAACTTCTCTACTCTCCTATTGTAGCTCCAAAGCAGCCATAAATACTACCAAAATGAATGGGTGTGGCTGTGTGCCAATAAAACTTTATTTGTGAACATTGACATTTAGATTTTATATATTTGTCATGTGTCAAAATTCTGTTGTGTTTTTTTTAACTTTTCAACTTTAATAAAAATGTAAGAAGCATTCTTAGCTCACCAAGGCCTACAGAAACAGATGGTGGGCCAGATTTGGCTTTCAAGTGACAGTTTGCCCTTACCTTAGGACATCAGAGTCTAGTTATCAACTGGAGGCCTATGTCGGACATGTTGGTAGACACTTTAAATAAAGAATAAACAGAGGAAAATACAATAGTATGACAGATAGTTAGGATCAAGAATTTGTTTTTATTTGTAATTCAATTTATTGGGGTGACATTGGTTAATAAAATTATATAGGTTTCAAGTGTACATTTATATGTTACATCATCTGTATATTGCATTGTATGCCCAGCACCCAAAGTCAAATCTTTCATCACCACATATATGGCCCCCTTTATCTTTTATGGTCACCCAAACCCTTCCCCTCCGGTAACCACCATACTGTTGTCTGTGTCCATGAGAAGAATTTGTTTTAAGAGTAGGAAAAACACATACATCATGACAGGTTAATAGGAAATAATCTTTGGAAAAGGAAAATTGAAGGTACATGAGAAAGTAGGAGAAACTGGTAGATCAAAGTGCTGGGCGATGAGGGAGAAGGAGACAGGATGGCGGAGTGAGCTGGGTGAAAGAGAGGCAGGCGGCTTCCTCTGAGATGAAGGTTAGGCAGAAAGTCAGGCTGGAGGCAGATTATGGAGGACCTGAAGTGCCAACTCCAAAAGCTCGCACTTCATTAGGTGAGTAATGAGGAGCTACCAAAGGTGTTTATGCCGAGGAGTGCAGCCCAGGAATCAGTAATGTGCCGGTCTTCCCGTTGCAGACTGAATAAATAAGCAAACACTCTGTGTGTATGTATTTACATAATGTAGGTATGACCAGAATAGAAGAAACTGAAAATATGTGATAAGGGACTCTCTTGCTCAAAAACCTGCTTCACAAATGCATTCTGGGAAGCAAAGATAAGACAAGCTGACATACTCAAAGACAGTTAGTTCAATATATCCATATATAAATGTGTTCTTACCCTCAAGAATTTGAGTATTAAATATAGCAAGAGTCCATGACACAGGGTTATAGCAACTTGGGGTTTGGAGTAGGGTGAAGTATGGTAACCAGAGCAACTTCATTATTGACTATCCACATGATACCAGGACAGATAAATTAACCTCTCTGGGCCTCAGCCTTCTTGGGGTCAAATGGGAATTACAATTTTGTTCCATGAGCCTCAAAAGTTTGTAACAAGAATCAGAAGAGCTAGTGGACATTGAAATGCTTTAAAAGTGGAACAGGCTATACAGATGGAATATTATAGCTGAAAAGAGAAAAGTTCTATGATGTCACTTACCAGAGTAACTTCTCTAGACCATTCCCTTATCGCATATTTGAATCTTTCTCTCAGTGGGCAGTAGTAGATTATTTCAGGAGGACACTCCTTGTCAAAAAGCATCCTTCTTGGCTGACCTGCAACTTCCATCCTTTGCTGTTAACCTTTTTCCTAAAACATGTACATATTCTGGAGAACAGGACACCTTTCCAGAAGTGTGGTCCTGGAGTAGGGTCAAGCCATTTGCACAGGACAGTGCTGTGTGGGTTGAGGACCCGGATGAGGACCTTCTGGAGGAGGTGACACTTCAGGTGGGCCTGGAAGGTTAGCGAGGATTGGGTAGACAGAGGAGGGTGGGCTTTCTGAGCAGTGGGACTTATCAAACTGCACTGGATCCTTTCCTGTAGGCTGAGCATCAGAATGCACTGGGAGAAAGAGCCAAAGAAGAGGCTCAGGAATAGAGAGCCCATATCAGAGTCTAGAAAAGAGGGAGAAGGAGAGGATTTGGTTTCTTCTTTGTACAATCAAATTCTGGTTCTGTTTTCACAGTTGAAATACAGGCGATACAATCCATTATTATTAACGGCAATCATAGTTAACAAGAAGAGCCAAAACTGGAAAAACAGTGATAATAACCCCAAAGCCTTTCATTGATATAATAATTTATTGTTTATAAAGAACTCTCATTTCTCTTAATGCTCTGTTCTACAGAACAGTCAATGTCACATAGGTGAGGAAAATACTCTTAGCCCCAGCGCATAAAAAGAAAAAGGGAAATGGGGCTCCGAGAGGTTAAGTGACCGACCTGAGCCTTTGTGGTGCAAGTGTCATGAGAAGGTTGGTGGGGGAGTCTGGGGGGGTCCACCTCAGAGCCCAGACTTGTTTTAGCAAGTCTATATCTACTATGTCTCTCGGTTGAATATGACCGCGGACCTAGTCTTTAGGTTGACAACACCCTCCTTCCAAAATGGACAGCCACCATCTTTTCACAGATAAGAGAAAGTAACAAGACAGAGCAATACCATAGGTCAGAGGTGAGCAAACCACAGTCCCTGGGTCAAATCCAGCCCATCATCTGTTTCTGTAAAGCCTGAAAACTAAGCATGGTCTTTATATTATTCAATGTTTGGGGGGGGAAATCCAAAGTAGAATCATCTTTCATGGTATGGGAAATTATATGAAATTCCAATGCCCGTGTCCACAACACCGACACACCCATCATTTATGGACTATCTATGACAGTGTTTATGCTGCAACCACAGAGGTGAGTAGTTACAACAGAGATCGTATGGCCTACAAAGCCAAAAATATTTACCACCTGGCTCTGACAGAAGAGGTTTGCTGACTGCGATCGTAAGTCATAGATCTGCAATTACAATCGGAATAAAACAATTCACCAGAGAGGGTTGTTGCAGGAGAAAACAGAGCCCAAACTCCTGAGTTCCAAGATTTTATCTCTCGCTTGTGAACACAGGATTTTGAGGGAGAAATTCTCAAAGTGCTGGTACCACCCCACTGGGTACTGTTGGGGTTCCTGGGACAGTTTTATGACTAAAACTGCTTCTGACAGGCCCTTTAATTTCCCTTGCCCTCCTCCCCCACCCTGTCCTGCGTGCTCACAGGGGTTGAACCTCATTGCTTCTAGAAATGAAGATGCTCTGGTGTCAACTCTAAAATCTGTGTCTCACCTCTCAGACAAGTGGATATTTATTGATAGGCTGTGGGATAGAGAAAGAAAGGAGAGAGGCTGCCTGTCCAGCAGGCAGTAACCTTGGCGGAGATGCAATGTCACCAGCCTAAACCATCATTCTCACAGATGTACAGCATATTATTTAAAGGGAAACAAATATCATTGGCTGAATGTCACGGCAAGGACACATCTCCTGCCTCTTAACTAAACTTATCAGAGCTGCAGTTTAATATGGTTCCTTTTTCATCCTCCCCTCAAATTCATCTTCCAGGGCAGCTCTTGACACCACCAGCAAACAGTCAAGACGAAGATTTACTGACGTTAGCTTCAAACAGATCTAGATTTATTGACATGTGGGGCTGGCTTCCTTTCTCAGGAGCTGCAGTACACAGGATTAATTTTAACTGTTCCTTAATGTTTAGTGCTGCTTTGCAAATACTCAAATGGCTGGCTGCCCTGTGGCTTCGAGAGGGAGGTCAGTTTCCACCAGGAGCAGGATTCTCAGGAGCGGCTTGAGCTTTCTCAAGTCCACTGAATTGCCACCACCCGGGTTTGTAATCAGTGGGCGGAACCTGAGCAAACTTCTTTCCAAAACCCTTTTTTCTTCCCATGTCCTTCAAGCTGTCCCTGCCTCTTTCTGACATCAGCAAAGACTCGGCAAAACCAGCAAGCAACCTTCGTTGCTACAAAAGCTTTCATCTTGTTGTTTGAAATCTCCCTGCACGCCTACAGACACTCGGTGTCAGAACAGGGGCAGGCAGCTATAAGCCGGCTTTTTACAGGCTGACTTGGTTTCCCGATTCTTCGGCCACAATGTTGAGCTTTGCCCACACTTCCCGCAAACACGTTTTTATGAGCTCACTTGCTGTGCCACAATTCTGTGCTGGCAGGGGCAGCCAGCTGTGCCATGGATGCCCACTGGCTGCGGGAAAGCAAGGTCTCTCTCTCACTTTTTTGCTGGCCCTTGGATGCCCGCACCCCCACAGTCACACCAGGACACGGAATGACACAAAAATGAGCACAGCCTGGGCACTGGCATGCACAGTGAAGAGGGGGAAACCGAAGGGGAAGAAGTAAAAGCTGTCAGTCCTTTCCTAGCACGAGACTAAAGAACAAATTTGCAGAGCTCTGTTAAAAGATTAACTGCTAAATGAAAAAGAGCTACTAGATGTAAATTTAAAAGTCCCAAAACACCCAAGAGGCATAACTATAATTATTGCTGAGGGAAGCTCTTTAAGACTAAAAATACATTTCCATTAACAATCAAAATTAGTTTTCATTGCTTTTTTTTTCTTGAGCTTTCAGTGAATAACCTTTGATGGTAGTACATGATAATGATTCATTAGAAAAGTGGATAGGTTTTTCAGAAGTACGCACCAAAAAAAAAAATTAGCCAAGAAATTATTCCTCCATATAAGTCAAACAGCAGAAGAAGGGACCATTTTTAGAATGAGTAATGGCTTCCTATAAAAGCTATCCCAGGCTGCAGGTACCCACTTGAATCTCCTTGGCTAACAGAGCTAACAGACAAATTTTTTCCTAATATCCAATGACTCAGAGGAACTGCTATTGTGATATGACACCTTTTCCTTTAAGCCATAAAGAGCTATAAGGAAAAGGCATCCTATTGCCTCAAAGTTTCCATAGATTTTAGTCATTATTAAAGGTGTATCTAAAATGACACATATGCAGAAAGGGTAACAATTAATTTTTTCATATTTTCATTGAGGTATATTTGCATAGAGTAAAATGCACAGCCCTTAACTGTACAATTTAATCAGTTTTGACAAATGCACATACCCATGTATAACCACCTCAATCAAGATCTAGGTTTCTAATTTCCACCATCCCACCAACACTCTTCACGTTCCCCAGAAGCAACAACTGTTCTGATTCCTATCACCCCAGATTACTCCCAGCATGTCACATCAATGAAATCATACAGTAAGTATCTTTTATGCATGACTTACTTTGCTCAGCATATATTTTTAGATTCAATTTTGACTGAAATTTAGCTACAGAAAATCTACAAACTTAGCTACAGAAAATCTACAGAAGCTAAGTGATTTGGGGAGAAATTTGACAAGCAACAGCATTTTCAGGAAGAGAGTAAAAGGAAGGGAGAGGGGAAAGTCCCAGGTTTTCCTAGAATGTTTTAAGTGACAGGGGGATATTGGAGATTTTTCTTTAAATGTCATAAATCAACCTGAAAAACTCTTGAAAGCCTGTGATGATCTCGCTTTCACTCACCTATCATAGGGAGCTGTGATGTAATGCTGAGTTGTACATAATTCATAATGCTAAACCTAATTATGATGAGTGGTCTAGCAGTTTGATTAAAAATCACTAGTTCTGTAAAGAGCCTCAAAACAAAAATGAACATATAGAAAGGATAAACTGCCTTGCTAGATGGATTATTCTTTGAAAATCTGAAGAAAG
>NW_006292343.1:641954-665488 GCF_000327345.1 Myotis davidii | reverse complement strand
AGTGATACAGAAGCCAAAGTCCCACTGATAATATCAAACGGAGTCATAAAGTTTTCTGTCAGACTATCAGTGTACATGTATTCAAAAAATAAATGTATTTTCCATCATCAAATACTCTGTTTTTGTAGCTCAAATGAATTTTATTATTTCTTCAAGGTTCTTCACATACGAACACCTTAAGAGATGTCAAGTAGGCATAACATGTTCTCAAAAAATTAGGGTTGGCACGCAGAAAAATTTTGAGTCAGAGATTTTGCTGGTTTTGGCACGCACTCACAAAAAGGTTGCCCACCCCTGCTCTAGACCTCTGTTTCTCACAGTTGGGATTCACACCTGGAGCAACAGGAAGTGAGAGAGCTGAATCTCTGTGGGGTCCTCTATATTCATAAGGCACATCGGGATTTTTTTTTTCAGAGCCTTTTCACACCAATTATAGCATCTCACCTTTGCCACAACTTTGTTAGGTGGCATTTTATTTATTTACTTTATTGTATTTGTTGGGTTGACATTGGTTATATAATTATATAGGTTTCAGGTATACAATTCTGCAACACGTCATCTGTTTATTGTATGAATAGTCCCCTAAGGTTTACATAGTGCTTTATTTAGAGTATCTGAGGTTATGTCACAAACATCATCTCACCTGATTCTCAACACAACCCTGTAAAACTGGCAGAGACATCGCCCCGTTTTAACATGGGAGTCTTTTGCCAAGGTAAGGAGGCTTGGGATTGTAGCATGTCTTGTGACTTCTATTCCAGTGCCCATGTCACTAGTACATCATGCTCTAGACAGGTATCATTAAACCCACGTAAAGGATGAGAAGACTGAGGCAAAGTGAAGTTAAACCTTAGAAGTTAGCTAATGGCAGACCTGAAAGAGAATATATGGGAAAAATAACTTTTCAGAACTAACATTCAGATGCCAATGAATCATTCCCTTTCTTGTCTAGGGCATGCATATCTGCTGAGTGAAACCTGAAAGTGAAGGTTTACACCTGAAAGTAACAGAGCCTTCCCAATATACTTACCTACACCTACTCATTACAGTTCTAATGACAAACATTAAATAAGCAACTTATCTGTGCCAAGCATATTCTAAGCACTTTACCAATATTCTTTTAATCCTCATGCCAATCTTAGGATGTAAGTACCAATATCATCCTCATTTTACAGGTGAGGAAGTAGAAGCATAGAGTAAATACCTTGATGCAGGCCGCACAGCAGGAAGCAGTTCAGCTGGGATCTGAACCCAGGCTGTCTGACTCCAAGTTCATTCTCTCTAGCACCAGATGGTATGGAAAATGCTACTATATGGGGCACTGGGTCATCCCCAAATTTTCTACTCCTCCTACTCCAAAGGGTATGAGGGCTCCTAAAATATAGATACAACATATGTATGTATTTTTTATTTCAGAGAGTGGGCTTATATTTATATGTGCAAACAGATTAAATAAATCATGATTACAACAGTAAACATGTAAATTCTGATCAATAACTACTTGCCTTCCCCTCCCCCCAATGCTAACAGCTGCAATAAAGCTTTAACTGTAAAGCGATGCACCACCAGCCATAAAAGTATGTAAAATAAATGAGGATAACATAATGAGGGAATCCAACATTCATCTCATAAATATAACATAACGACCACAACTAAAATGTCAGAGAGTCTAATAAATCAATATGGTGGGACAGAGCTATCTTTATGTTCAGAATACATAAAAAATATATTTACATGCAGAGTGTGTGTTTTTTTTATGTCACGACCAAACAAAAAAATTTATAAGAAATTTAACCTTTGGTTTACCTAGATGCTCTGGTTCAACAATGCTATTTTCAACACTCCGCTGGGTTCCCCGGATCCTTTCGTGGTAAGAAATGGGCTGTATTCTAAATCTGCACAGAAGGTCTGAGATACCTCGCTAATATGCAAATGCCGCTGGAAGGGGAGCGAATAGGAAAACATCCTGAGGGTACTTTGAAAGGATCAATTACAGGCCCTGGTTTAAAATACTTCTGATCATGGTGATTTCTAGAACTTTCAGCTCATTTTATTAGCGCCAACAAACCCTGGGAGGTTTAGTTATTTCCCTGTTAATGCACTAGCGATTGATGTGGATAAATCCCATAAATACTAATGAGGGTGACACAAGTAAATCTCCCCTGAATTAATGAGAAGAGAGGCTCCTGTACTGACCAACATGCCGCCTAATGACTTGAAATGATGGATATATAAATTCTTCCTGGTCCCCCTGTGGATGCAAGCTGCAAAAATAAATATCCTTACCCAGTCGCCTATGCCCACAGGCCCTTCTGGACGGAGGGGCCCGGGTAGGGAAATAATTGGCTTCAATGGGAAAGGGACAAATGCTTCTTCCTTAATGAAACGGGCAAACCCCAAATGCTACCCCTCACTTGGGGGTGGTCCGAATTAGGAGGGTACATGCGAGGTAAGTCTTCTGATAAAATATCCTGAACCCAAGTCCAAAAATACTAACTTCTCAGTGTGAAAAACCAGCTGATTCTCACAAAGTTGTGAATGTGTGTTTTCATCTAATGTTTCGGTTATCTATTGGTATATAACAGTGTATGTTTAAACAGCAACTATTTTATTTGCCCCAAATTCTGTGGCCTGCTAGGACTCAACTGGGCATTTCAGCTGATCTCATTGGAAGTCTCCATGTGTTTGCTGTGAGATGTGGCAGGCGTTAGGACATTTAAGATGACTTCACTCACATGTCAAGAGCCTGGGCACTGACGCAGGGCTGTGACCTCTCCCCCACATACCTAACTTGAGCGTCTTTACCTGGTGGGTGGATTCTGAGAGCAAGTGTTCCAAGACCAGCTCCAACATGCATTGCAGTTACTTGCATCCCACACCTGAGAACGTCCCACTGGCCTACTTCAGAGTCACTGAGGAAAGGAACTACAGAAGTGTGAATACTGAGCAGTGGGGCTCATTTGGGGCCACCAAAGAAACAGTTCACCACAATTAGCACTGTTTCCCTGGCAGGGGTTCGGGGGAGACTGTTGGCATTATTATAAAAAGCCCCTTTAGCTGTAACCGGTTTGGCTCAGTGGATAGAGCATCGGCCTGCGGACTGAAGGGTCCCAGGTTCGATTCCGGTCGAGGGCATGTACCTTGGTTGCGGGCACATCCCCAGTAGGGGGTGTGCAGGAGGCAGCTGATCGATGTTTCTCTCTCATCGATGTTTCTAACTCTCTATCCCTCTTCCTTCCTCTCTGTAAAAGAACATCAATTTTAAAAAAAGCCCCTTTAGTGTGTTTTGTTTCTTTTTCTTTACCTAGTCTTTCACTTTAATATTCAATGACCTAGTGTTCTGCTAGTTGCTTAAGTTTGGGAGATTTGTGTTCTACATGAACGTGGGGGTAAGTTGGGCAAGAAAGAAAGACACACTCCACAATTTATAAACAAATAAAGATTAAATTTCTATTTTTAAAACAGAACAAAAACTGAACATGACCACGGAAAACACAAGAAAGCATGCAGTCAGTCCCATTCACTCTGCCTCTTGATTCTCATAGCACAAGAAGTCCACACAGCACTCATTCTGCCTGTTATTCACACGTAAAAGGCTTTCTGCGCCCTCTTAAAGGACTAACACTCTACCTTCCTTCGATCAAGTGGGTGAAGACTTAGGGCCCCCATAAATCTTGTTTCAACAAGTTCCCCTGAGGATACCCTATTAATATGACCCTATTTCACTGCAATAACCCCTTGGGTTTGGTTAATATTTGCCAATTCTGGTCCATCTGTTGAGATTCCCCAGTAATAAATAATTTGTATGACATTTTCAATTTTATCAAAGCACATCCCATTTGATGCTCAGAACAGCTCTCTGAGGTGGGTAAGACAAAGATTTATTATCTTCATTGGACCAAAATAAAAACAAAGCCCATACACATTAGTAGGTAGTGCTAGTTCTTGTAGTGGTGTGTAGTTAGCAAACTGTTCCCTTACACATTGTTTGTATAAAGGTTCCCTAAAACCATTCAGAGAGATAGATGATAATATTCCTATTAATAGCTGAGATAGAGAATTAAACACTTAGCTCAAGACTCCATAGTCAACAGTAGCAAGACCCCAAGTCTTCTCAATCCAACTTACTCCCCAGCAGGTAACAGGGAAGTAAGTGATCCATAGTTATAGAACAGAACTAAAATTAGAACCTGTACCTTCCAGTGGGCATTTCCCTGCCAAAAATTATGTTGGCTTTTGCCTCAATTAGAACCTGTGAGAACTATACCTAGTGTTAGTGATGAACTACACAAGCAATAGTGGGCTCTGAAAGAAAAGCTGGAAGCACCATAATAATCTAGTCTCCCAAGAACACGGGAACCTAGCACAGTCCTTGGACTTTAGAGAATACATTACGGTGGACGCCAATAGCATAATGATGAGGGTTCACACGGTGACCTCTGGAGCTCACAAAGTTACTGAAACATTGCTCAGGCAGTTTAGATACTCACTATTTCTTTTTAGCATTTCTAAAAGCAAACCAAATAGATCAATAAACAGAATAGAGAGTCCAGTTTATCTAATTAAAAATTTTACATGCCCTTGTGGTTTGGCTTGGTGGATAGAGCATCAGCCTGCAGACTGACGGGCCCAAGGTTCATTCTGGTCAAGGGCATGTGCCTGGGTTGTAGGCTCAATCCCCAGTGTGGGCTGTGCAGGAAGCAGCCAACCAATGATTCTCTCTCATCATTGATGTTTCTATCTCTCCTTCTCCCTTCTTCTCTGAAATCAATAAAAATATATTTTTAAAAATTTTTACATGATAAGAATAGTATTTCAAGAAAGTTAGGAAAATAGCCTGAAAACAAATGGTTTTGGATCAACTGACTATCTATTTGGAAAAACATAAATATTAATTTTGATATCAATATGAAAGCATCATGTATATTAATAAATAAAATTTAAAATATAGATATATATCTCCAATGAATCAACACTTAAAAGATAAAGTTAAAGCAATCCAAGTTTTAGAAGAAATACAGGAGAATATGTTTATGACCTAAGGTTCAGGAATGCTGTTTAAACAATACACAAATAGTGTAAAGGAATAGATTTGTTAATTTGACATCAAAATTAAAAAAAGAACTATAAGTAATTAAAAGCTTCATAAAATTTAAAGATAGCAACAGATGGGAAGAAAATATTTGCAGTATTTGAGAGAGTGAGGCTAGATATATCTGAATATATAGATTTAAAAGAAATAGTCTCACAGGCCAAGAGAAAAGTAGGCAAATTATATACATAGGCAATTCAAAATAGAAAAAAAACCATAGACAATAAATATATGAAATGATTCTCAAATTTGGCAAGCAAATGAAAATTTTAAATGGCAGTGAGGTATACCATGTCATACCCAACAGACTGCAATAATTTTCTAAGTGTGCTAGCACCAAAGACTGACAAGAGAGTGGGTCAAACATTACTTTCCACATATCACTAGTAGGAGTGAATACTGATAAAATCATTGTGGAGGACAGTTTTATGGTACCCATTACAATTTAAAATATGCATACACTATGATTGAGCAATTCCACTTCTTAAAATATACGCAGGAGAAACACTTGCACATGTACACAAAAAAGGCCCATACCCAGGCCATTCATTACTGAGAAGACAAGGAGGAATGCCCAAGCACAAATGCCCATCAGAAAACTTAATGGCCAAATAAATTTTGGCATATCCATACTATGGAATATTGTGCGCAAGTCAAAAAAGGGAAGTACATCAACATATCATGATATGGGAAGATATCCAAGACACACCATTGAGTGAAAACAGCAAGCTGCTAATCTTACACGGTACTATAAACTCTTTGGTGTGTGTATAGGTGGCTGTGTGTGGGAACATATAAATTCACAGGAGGATGAGTAAGCATAGCAAACTCTTCCTTTGACTGTCTTGGGCAAAGAGAGTGAATTAGGTTGAAGACTGAGACTTAGCAGCTAGCACTTAGTATGGGGAATACTGTACTTGTGTAATTAAAATTTAATTTTCAGTAAATAAAAAGCCACAGCAAAGCGACTTCCCCATCCCCAAATTCTCCAAAGCACTTACAGTCTTTTCTGAAATTTATAAAATAAATAAAAAAGAAACAAACCAAACAACAAAAACATGGAGGTTATAATGGAGAAGGATGGGAACCAAACAGTGGAAAGCAAGGTGTGTGGTGTCAGTTGGCCCGAGTGCAAATCCTAGCTCCACTACGCTCTAAGGCAGTGGTTCTCAACCTGTGGGTCGCGACCCCTTTGGGAATCGAACGACCCTTTCACAGGGGTCACCTAAGACCATCGGAAAACACATATATAATTACAGATTGTTTTTGTGATTAATCACTATGCTTTAATTATGTTCAATTTGTAACAATGAAATTGGAGGTCACCACAACATGAGGAACTGTATTAAAGGGTCGTGGCATTAGGAAGGTTGAGAACCACTGCTTTAAGGTGTGTAGCTTGGTCAATGTCTTGGCTGCTATAGCAAAATGCCATAGGCTGGTGGCTTATAAACAAATTTATTTCTCCCAGTTCTGGAGGCTAGAAGTCTGAGATCAGGTCCTCTTCCAGGTCACACACTCATTGCTGTGTCTTTACAAGGCAGAAGAGTGAGGCAGCTCTCTGGAGCCTTGTTCATAAGGGCTCCACTCCCATGTTCTAATCACCTCCCAAAGGCCCCGCATCCTAATACCACACCTTGGGGGTTAGGTCTCAACATATAAATTTTGGGGTGGACACAAACACCATAGCAAGCAAATAAACATTGTTGTTACATGTTAATAGATAAAGAAACAAAGGCTCGGGAAAGTTAAGTTTCCCAAGGCCACATGCTAAGGAATAAATTCAAAATCTGCGTATTTCCAAAGCCCCTCAATACACCAATGTTTCTATGGGACTGGGGCAACAAATATAAAAATTCCTTCCAAGTCTTACAGACAGAGTGCTCGTTCAAATCCAGATACTTTTCAGTGTAAAAGAGAGAAGGGTGTTGTTATTAATAATTATAACAGGAAAATGGGCATAAATTGAGACGATCCCAGGCAAAGCAGGACATATGCTGACCCTGCTTATGCGCCACATGAGGAACACCACCCAAGAAAAACAAGGATGTTCTAAAACCCATTGACCATGAGTGATAAATGTTTCATTCCAGGAGAACGCAGTCATGCAGATAGTGAGTACCTAGCTTATCCTCTACAAACCTCAGAAACAGAAGGAAATCCAACAAGCACTAGAGCTGCTAACTCAGATGATCTCCTCTCCTGCCCCTATGTGTTTCCAACAATCAACAAACCTTATTGCATGCCCTCGGCATGTAACCACAACTCTAAGCCTGAACCCAGGCAAAAGCAGGACCAACACAGACATCCCGGACATCTGCTTCAGGGGAACTGCCCCCTTGAGGGGCTTGCTCCGTCCTGGAGCGCATACACTTGCAGGTGCCTCCTGGATTTCCAGAAGCAGGTCAGGAAGACCAGGAACTGCATTTTCTCCCATGACCCATCTCCCACAACAAGCTGCGTTGGACTATTATTGGGGCGGGTGCGGGAGGGGGGGGGAGCCTCAGCTGGAGAGGACCAGTTAGTAACCTGGATTAGGAAGCTCTGCGGGTGTCTGGCAAGTTAGGACATCTTCCCACCCCAGCAGTGGGGAATGGCCCATCGAATTGCTGTGAAATTACAGACTTGGCTGCTTTCAAGGACACAACCCAGAACATCTTTACATTCGGGATTCAATATCCCAGGGAGTAATTGCTCCTTTCTACTTGATGACAGAATGCTCAATTATACATCATTAAGTTTAGTTTTCAGGATGGGTTATTCAGATTCAAAAATGATTTAGTGGCAACTAACCCCAGCGTCAGATCCCACTCACACAGGAGAATGTACACCACCCACCTTAATGCTAGATTGTTCTTTCAGCTCTATGGGAACACACACACACACACACACACACCTTTTTGCAGGGATAACTCAGAACAAGCCAGGACAACACCCAAATAACCACAACACAAAGAAGTAAAAGAATGTGCTTCTTATAACCCAGGAGATAATTTTCATTTTCCACAGCTAGCATTTAGTTACTGTACTGGCCACGAGGGGAATCTGGCAGGCCTGCAGATGATAAGAACACACACACACACACACACCTTTTTGCATGGATAACTCAGAACAAGCCAGGACACCCAAATAACCACAACACAAAGAAGTAAAAGAATGTGCTTCTTATAACCCAGGAGATAATTTTCATTTTCCACAGCTAGCATTTAGTTACTGTACTGGCCACGAGGGGAATCTGGCAGGCCTGCAGATGATAAGAAGTTTTTTTGAAAAGAGAAAAGAATGCTTTCTCCTTTAAAACTCTATCCCCACCCCACCTCACCCCCATCAGTGGAGTCTGCACTAAAGCGGCAGCTTGAGGACACTCGCGCTAAGGTCCCAAGAACTACCTCCTACCAAGGTCTGTATTCGCCCCCATAAAACTGCCATCCACCTCTCCACAGAGGCCAACAACAATCACACACGCTCAATGGGAAGCAGAGAATTTCCTCTGAGCTCCATCCAAATTTGCTAATGATCCAGGGTCCCATGTCAAAGCTGGACCAAATTTTTGAGACCCTCCCCCCACCCAGGGGAAAACCATTTTTATATCAGCAGTCTCAACTTCAGAACTTCAGAAATGACACGTAGTGGTCTAAAATGAAACTAATTTACAGCATTTCCTATCATGCAATTAACCTCTTTTCCTGCAGAATATTGCTTTTTTTAAATGTGTGCTGCAAAATAGGCTCCTACATGAATATAATTTCCCACCCACCTTTTAGCAAAAATTATGTCTTTTCACACCTAATATATGCATATTACAACAACTCTTAAAATGAACCTGAGAAGTCAATGTTTTCCATCACTGTCCTCCCCCCACCCCACCCCAAAATTTTAAAACCTTGGTTTTCACTGAAATCAAGTGAAGCCTGGCTTCTCCGGCCTGGCTGGAGTTGAAGTGAGACAAGATAATGGAATGGCCCTGGGCCTTTCGCCAGCCTTCTGGATCCTGCCATGGAAAACTACTTCACTGTCCTTGATGGGGTCTAGACATAAAATAAAGGAGGTAGGGATACCCTTTCTAGAAAGGGGGTGAATAATTGCCCCTCCATTTGCGTCCTTCCCAAGGGCTTTCCCAGGGCCCTTCCTAAGGCAACACCCACAGACCTCAACTCCAGGGGACTTCCTGGTTTCCTGAAGCCATGCTACAAAGGTGGATTACTTAAGAAACAATTAGGTGCGTACACAAAGCAATTTGCAGGCAGCCGCACTCCTTCAGCTTTCTAAGTGAAGGGCCTTTCAAGGCTGATTTATAACACTGTCGTCTTCAGAAGGCAAAATAATTAATAGGAGCATGGACTTCTAATTTCAGTGACTTCCAGAGAAAGTGGATTTCATTTGATTTATGACGGCCGGTGACTTTGCATTTTATCAGTTCATTCACTCATTATTTATGCTGATGGCCAATTTCAATGGGTCGCTATCATCTAACTCGCTACTAATCAAAGAGAATTAGGGTTCACTGCATTATTTAGAAGTCGCTAATTTATCTTCAGCACAAGTAGTGAGAAGAGTTTGGGGCCTTCCATAAGAAAAAAACTGAACAGCTGGCTGAAGCCAGAAAATTTGGTCAGTACTATAAATTAGTTTTATCAGGGATATTGCAACTTGACGAGTTCTGAGGTAGAAAGGAGGAAAGAAAAAAAAAAAGAGAAGACAGGAGAGAAAAAGCAAAACAGAATAAGGCTAGAAAAAAATAATAAGCCCTGCAGTTACCACCACAGGCTGATCAGCCCCATCATTGAGAAAGACTAATCTCACCCTTCAACCCAGGGGTTTGAGCATCAGAGAGTATAACCTTATTAGTAAAATATCCCTGCATCCTTCAGTTTAGTTCAATAAATATGTTTGCACTGAAATAAGCAGAGTTCCCTTGTTTCTCATTTTAAAGTCATTTTAATACGTTTTAGACATAGATAATGGATCACACTTAAACATGGGAAAATTAAGTCCCATCAGCAAGTAATAATACCCAATCATATTCAATCACATTGAATAACAACCTCTACCAAAATGATCCTCTCCTAGGCAAGGTTAAGAAAATGACAACAATTTAGGGGGTGGAGAGGCTGTTATTTTACTTTTTAAAAGACCCAACTTTAAAATACTTCTATGTAAATTCCTGTAAGGCGATATATTCTCATGTTCATGCCTCCGACTTCTGACAACTCTGGTTCCTCTGACCAGAAAACTACTCTCTCCATGTTACCAAGGGAATTCCTCTTGTCTTTCCAATGTCTTCCCACCAGGTCTATCTACTCCCTGAAACACTCCTGGGTCGTTGTCCTAATTGTCTGTATTTTTCAGCAGATTATAAACTAAATGCCATGAGAGTAGGAACCACATGATTTGTTAGCTGCTATACCCCAGGATCCCATGCATCTGCTGAGTCAATAATGTTGAATATGTTGTGGCTTTGACTTTAATGTTTTCTATACTATTCAACAGTCATTCTCTCAGTATAAAGTTTACCCCTTAGGAAAACTAGATGGCGTTTCATGGGTAAGAGGAAAACACTAGTTTCTCATCTACCCAGTACTTCTTGGCAGCTTAGAAACCAAGGAGGAAGAAAAAAGTAGAAAATAACATCAATTTTTGAATACTTTTCATTTGTAATGGCAATACCCAACTCTGGAAGCTAATAAGGCAATACTCAACTCTTGACAGCTTGTTGGGGCTGCTCCAACATAACCCAAAGGGAACACACGGCCCCTAAAATCAAAGGCTACATCATTTCAATTTTCATAATAATTCTTCTATATTGTTTTATCTCAACATGGAAAATGCCTACAGACTAATAAATATAATCTGCAGAGGAGTTTTTAATCTTTGTATTCCCAATGCAAACACTGCTTTTAGTTTAGACTGGGCTCTTGTACTTTATATCTTGCCTGACACCAGACTGTCAAGGTACTCATGTAATAAATATGGCCTTTAAACTGGATAGAGTAACCATGCTGAGGTACAACTATGGGATTTTCTTTAATAAGTAAACACCATGTTTATCATATTAATGATCTCAAAGTCTGGGATTTCACCACTGGTTTCCATCCTGATTCACAATTTATATGTTACCACAAGTAAAGTAAGACTCGTAAAACACAAACCACTTTATTTTTACACTCTTCATCAACTGCTTTCATTTTTGGCTGCAGGCGTAGTACACAGTGTTTTTCTATAACTATTACTAAAATGTGTGGCCACACCCAAACTGACACTTTGTTTTCAATCTTGCTTTCCTTAGATATTTGGGTTTTTACTGGATAAAACTGTTGAGGGCTTTCTGAAGGCCCATGGACCACCAAGACGTCCCGAGGCACGTGAAAATATAAACTGCTCCCAATATTTACAACAGAAAGACCGAGACCCACTCCCCCTACGAAGCCCACCACTCTCTCCCTGCCTACAATTCCAGTCACAAAGAAGCTAAAATTGCATCTTTCTGACTAGATTCCAAGATCTCAAGGGTAGAGAACAAAACTGATATCTACATTGGTGGTGGCTGTTATTGTTTTTATTGTGGTAAAAACACATAACCTTAAATTTACCATCTTAACCATTTAAGTGTACAGTGCGGTAGTGTTGAGTATATTCACATTGTTGTACAACAAACCTCTAGAACTTTTCCATCTTGCAAAACTAAAACTCTATACCCACTTAACCTTGATTCCTCCTCTTCTTTTTCCCCTCCCCAACCCCTTGAAACCGCCTCTCTATTTTCTTTTTCAGTGATTTTACTACTTTAGGTACTTCATATGAGTGAAGTCATATGGTACTTGCCCATTTGTGACTGGCTTACTTCAGTCAGCTAATGTCCTCAAGGTTCATCCATGTTGTAGCATGTGACAGGTTTTCCTTCCTAAGGTTGCATAATATTCCATTGAACATATAGAACACATTTTCTTTATCCATTCATCTGTCAGTGGACACTTGGGTTGCTTTTATCTCTTGGCTGGTGTGAATACAGCAATGAACATGTATGTGCAACTATCTCTCTTTGAGTTCCTGCTTTGAATTCTTTCGGATATATACCCAGAGGTGGGATGGGTATTGTAGTACTTGTATTTCTAAATTTTTTTTAGCAACCTCCATACTGTTTCCATGATGACCGTGCCATTTTTCATCCCCATCAACAGTGCACGAAGGTTCCAATTCCTCTATATCCTCACCAACACATGGAATTTTCTGTTCTTTTGATAGTGGCCATCCCAAAAGGTACGAGGTAATATCTCATTGTGGTTTTGATTTGCACTTCTCTTATGATTCATACAGAATGTTAAGCAATTTTTCATATACTTCTTGGTCATCTAGTATATCTTCTTTGCAGAATGTCTAATCAACTAACTTGCCAATTTTTTAATCAGGTTGTTTTGTTAAGGTCTTATATTAACACCTTATCAGATATATAATACGTTAATATTTCTCCCATTCCGGAGGTTGCCTTTTCACTCTGTAGATTGTTTCCTTTGATGTGTAATTTAGCCAGTGAAGCAAATTTGATGTAGCCCCATTTGTCTATTTTGCCTTTGCTGTCATAGCTAAGAAATCATTGCCAAATTCACTGTCCTGAAGCGTTTCCCTTATGCTTTCTTCTAAAAGTTTTATAGTTTTAGGTCATACTTTTAGATCTTTAATCCATCTTGAATTAATTTTTGAATATGGTATAAAATTAGAGTCTAACTTTGCTCTTTTTCGTATGCACATCCAGTTTTTCCAACACCATTTACTGAAGAGGCAGTCCTTTCCCCATTGTGTAATCTGAGACCCTTTTCAAAAATAATTTGATCATATACAGAGAGCTTATTTCTGGGCTCTCTATTCTACTCTCATGGTCTATATGTCTATCTTTAAGCCAGGACTATGCCATCTTCATCACTGTTGTTTTGTGGTGTGTATGTTTTTAAATGAGGAAGTGTAAGGCCTCCTACTTTGCTCTTTTTCAATACTGACTTGGATATTCAGGGTCTCTTAATATTTCATATGAATTTAAGGATGGTTCTTTCTATTTCTGCAAAAAAAAAATGCCATTGGTATTTTCATAGGGATTACACTGAATCTGTACATTGCCTTGGAGAGTATGGAAACTTTCATAATATCAAGTCTTCCATTCTACCAACACAGGAAGTTTTTCCATTTATTTCTATGTTGCATTTCTTTTAGCAATGTTTTGTGGATTCCGTGTGTAAGTCTTTCAACTCCTTGGTTTATTCCTAAGTATTTTATTCTTTTTGATGCTTTTGTAATTGGGATTGGTCTCCTTTGGTTTTTGTTGCTGTTGTCGGCATTTATTTTTGTTTTTGCCTCTTTTGCACAATCAATATAGTGCTTTTCACATTATATTCAATGATCAGGAAATATTTATTGAATGAATGAAAGACTGAATGAATTTGTCTCTAAGGTAAAAGGGAATGTTAAGAGGGTTGAAACTTCTTTTACTTTCCAACAGTAAGATCAACTTGGTCAGTTCCTTTCAGTGATATTAGTATCAATAATAAAGACATTTTAGCCCAAAGCCTCAACTTCTGACTTATTTGTGTTAATTAAAGCAATTTCATTGAATGCAGTGATGACAAGACTAAGCCATGACTTCTCTCATGATTTGACTTTAGCCTTGTATTTGAGATTTGATCATTATTCACTTCACTTAATAAGGCTCTAAGTCCCCTTAATTATTTTAAGTGTTTGGTATGAATTTGCTCAGTCATATGGGTAAGGTCTGTTTGGACCGTGCTGGGTTTAAGAGAGAAGCTCCCATCCAAAAGAAATAAATAAACAAAACACAGCAGCAGCAGCAGCAGCAGCAGCAGCTATACTACATGAAGTAAATACATTGCCTCTTACTTAGAAAGCGCCTTTGGCATTCTCATACCAGTTTCTCCATGAAGTTCTTTACGATCTAGGCTTTGAAATCCTAAGGATTCAATTGCTTGGGCAGAGCAAATGTTAGAAGCAAATGTTGAATCAGTAGCAGCAATAATATGAAGTTTTGGGACTAGGCCCCCAAATTGTGACTACATATCCCAAAATGCTAGGGAAAATTAACTAGACAGATTAAGAGAGAGTTTAAGCACTGAAATTCTATTACCACTCCCTCCTATCTCCAACGTCTTCCCTCTCTGCCCCCATGTGGTTCTTTTATTTATGGAGGCAATGCAAGAGGGCTCTTTCCTGTTTTTTCCCCCCTTTATCCAAGTTACATGAAATTCAGCTAAGCAGATCTCCCTGTGACATAGCTACAAAAAAATATACACATGCCAGCAGGCCCACACCAACAATTCAAAATGAGAAAAAAAATGTGCAGTAGATGGCCTGACTCCTGGCTCACATGGTCACGAAGCCCCTCACCTCTGCAGCTGCCTGGCATTAGGGCCTTCCCCCAAAAAGAGATGCAACAACATGTCCTCATAGCCATATCACGACATGCCCGACTTAAGGTAGGAAGTGAGTGTGAGAACGTCAAAGGCAGATGAGTGGCATGGGAGCTGGGGAACGCGGATCCGCTGCTGGGTACCCTGACAGGCAGGCAAAAGCGGATGAGTGGGAGTTTTTGAAACAAATGCCAGTTAAAGGATCCATTCGGTTATACTTGATATGTCTGATATAATATAGCTTGTTCCAGATGTCAAATAATATTGCCAAACCATGCTCACTAATGTGAAAACCACTGTTGCTGATAAGCCTATGTGTTGTTGAATTTGTTCAACAGTCACCCACCTGCAAACAAACTATTGCATTTTAAAAAAATCCTGTAGCTCATATAATTTAAGCCGACAAAGGGATTGACTGAAAAATGTAATTTATGAAAAGCAGTTTTCCCCTGAAAAACTTTTTTCAAAAATAATATTTCACATTTACACATTTAAGTTATATTCAATTTTATACAAAAATTATAGTAATTGTCCTTCACCTAACATGAATGTTGTAATTATACTTTCAGCATGCTGCACTTCCCCACCCAGCCATAAGGAAAGTACTGTGTGTTCCAACCAGCACTGGAAGGAACAAATAGATTTGCAGCATTTGACGTGACCTCTTTAAACATACAGCTCCAAAATATCCATTGCTCATAAAATTCATAAAGGGCTGGATATGTACATCCCAGCTCTCTTTCCTATTCGATATATATGAAAATGCAATTTACTGTATGTCAAATGAAAAATGCAGTTTTCGAATGCATTGACAACAGGTGCTAGTTAAATGATCAGGCGCTATTTGTTACCTAGTCCCTTACTCTCATTTGCAGCAAGATAAATTGCATTTTAGAAGAGTCGTACGATCTAAGGGGTCTTGACATGTTTTTATTGATTTGCATAGGTTATATGCATGTATTCCTGTTTGTAGGCAAATGGCACCACAAGTAAATGCAAGGCACCGTGCCTGTGTTTCAAGGAAATTGGAGTCATCACGGGGGAGCCAAGATGGAGTGAGCCTGGGTAAAAGAGACACATCCAGCCTGCTGGAATCTCAGAACCTCTATTAAGATTTATAGGCTGTAGGATTCTTTTGGGCTTCAACATTATTCTTAGTAAACCCTTTCTGTCTTCTGTTGTTTATAAAAACTGGCAGCTTTAGCAAAGACAGAAGCTTAAGTTGTAGGTAGCACAATTTAACATAATAGTTCTCGCCTGTCCTCCAAATAGCCTAATGCTGATTTTGCAAAAGGAAAAGGGAAAGGGGGAAGGAAAGCCACATGAAACCACATTCCATAGGCTGTTGCTCTGACATGGATGGATTTGGCTGTCACTACAGAAAAGCACTGGTAAAATTTGATTATATTTCTAATGTCAAAATTTACTAACTTTTTAGACTCCCGGGTTCCATTTCTCATTTGATTTTTCATTTCGTTATCTCAGCACCATCAGGCCCATCACAGAGAGTAATGCACCAATTAGCCCAGGGAGTCACTCACTCAGAAGGGCCTTTTTCATCCACAGGGGCTGCCCCTGCTGCCGCTACCACAGGCAAGAGAGCCTTCCCTTCCATCCCAGATTCACACACCTCGCAGCTCTCCCCACCATCTCCCTCCCACTGCCTCCTCTCCCCAGCTCCTTCCAGAGCATTTGCATCCGTTTTTTGGAGCCAGGGCATTTACAATGGTATGGATGGACTTACAGCATCTCTTCTGCCATTGTCTTATCTGAAATCACGTTGTAATCAATCTTGTCACCAATTTAACCATGAAAACCATAGGTCCTTACCTTAACTGGTGAAAAGATGGATAACAGCTTTTGAACTTCTATTCTGTTTGAACTTCTGCCTTGCTCACAGTAGAGGTTGGATACAAATATGTTAATGTGACATGATAATGAGCATTGCCTCGTGTGGGGATCGATACATTTCATGGATTCTCCAGCACATTTCCTCATCTGAGCCTCAGAGCTGAGGTGAGCAGTAGCTCATCATCATCAGGCCTCGTGTCCGCTGGGTGAAAGGAATTTGGCAGAGACGCTTGGGTGACTAGTGTAATTTCACAGGAGTTCAGGGTGGAGTGGGCACCAGCACTCAGGACCTCTAACCCTTTCTATGCAGCACACTCATCACCCGGCATATCTAGCCTTCAGGATGGACCTCGAGTTCATTTTCTTTTGTGAATCTTTTATAACAGAAAAAAAATTGCCTACCCATTGATATGCATGTCTTTATTTCGGGAAACCACATGCATTGAGTTGAATACATGAAGGTATGTTCAGAGCTTCTCTAATAGCCGGGACCCTTAATGGTCAAAAATCACGCCTTATTTCTTCTCTGAATTCATTCCTTGATCTCTTCAAAACACTTATAGAAAACTATTTTTCCAGCGTTATGCCAGGCCCAAGAAAACAAAGATGAGTAAGAGAGGTTCTCTGCCCTCACAGAGCTTACAGTTTAGTGATATAGCGTTCCTATTTTTTTTGCCATGATCCACTTTATTGCCCACATGACTCAGCATGTGTGTGTGTGCACGCACACAGCCCTCTGAAAAAAAAGCTTCATAGAGCAATGTTTACCTTAGCATGTGCAATTTAACCTAATAGTTCTCACACTCTGATATTTTCCATCTTATTTTATTCTGTTTTATTTCATCTATTTAGCAAATACTATTTACAACACTCTAAATTAATTTCACCAACAAATAAGGAATCATGACCCACAGTTTGAAAATCACTCATGCACTATGATTGTGGAATGACTCAGATCAGAGGTTGGCAAACACTTCCTGTAAAGAGCCAAATTATTAGGCTTTGTGGGCCCATCAGTAAAGGATATTACATAGGCATTAACAAGAGAAAAATGTTTTTCTATTTAAGTTTTATTCATAAAATTCAAAATATTATAGTCAATGAGTATAATTCTGCATAACACAGGTTTAATAATGAGAAGAGTTGAATTTATTATTGAACATGGAATTTGAATTTCATATAATTTTCCCATGTCACAAAGTTTTATTGACTTTTGCAGCTATTTAAAAATGTAAAACTGCCCTAACCAGTTTGGCTCAGTGGATAGAGCGTCGGCCTGCGGACTGAAAGGTCCCAGGTTCGATTCCAGTCAAGGGCATGTACCTTGGTTGCGGGCACATCCCCAGTAGGGGGTACGCAGGAGGCAGCTGGTCGATGTTTCTCTCTCATCGATGTTTCTAACTCTCTATCCCTCTCACTTCCTCTCTGTAAAAATCAATAAAATATATTTTTTAAAAAATGTAAAAGTCCTTTTTAGCTCATGGACATATGAAAAGAGGCAGCGGGCCATAGCTTGCCAACTTCTGACTGAGAGCAAAACCAGCTTTTATTGACGTGCCTAAAATGTCAATTGTTTTCATTGCAGAGCTGGATATAGACTACCTTCAACTGGTGCATGAGAAAGACCCAGAAAAAGTGTGGATATTTAAATAATGAGGGATGCTAAATTTAACCCTCTCAACAAATTATGGATTTGGTCCCATTTTATCTCCATCTTACCAATGAAGAAACTAAGGTATAGGGGTAATAGGATGTGCCTACTAGCTTCCAAGCCCAGGCCCAGGTACATGACACCCGTCTAAGCCGTGACAGGATCTGGCTTAGATGACCAAGAAGAACAACAAACCCCCACTCCTCCGGTCGCACCAGCAGAGGTTAGCATGCACTCTAATAAACATATTTTCTCTTATACCATTCAGGGTGCCAACAGGTGCCACAGTCAACGCTACCTGTGCCGTAACACAGATAACCTGCAGGAGGCTTGGGTCTCAAAGTCCCCAAACAATAATCATTTGGGCTAGAACATCAGTTACTCCTGAACCTCATTCATAGTTAGGTTTTCACGTCTTAAAGGGTATTAAGTGAGAAGACAAATCACACTACCCAAAGTCTCCACATTCACTCCCCACCGCGCTGCGCATTTGGCCAAGTGCCCACGCGGCGAGAAAGACCAGCAGGGTTCTCCAAGTTTCGGCGGCAGCATGTGGCGACCACAGTCCATGACTGAGGCTCCCAAGATTGGCCTGAGTCTATGTTGTGCGTATGTTCTTCCTGAGGGCAATCATTCACGCAGACAAAACACAGCATTCCAAACCTCGGGATATATTTATGTTCAATAATAAACTATAGAAACTGCAGGGCTACTCAAAGTTTCCAAAGACACGTGTGTCTCAAGGAGAGTTCGGGGGCCCGTGGAAGGAGATAATTAAAACACAGGCAGCATGTAAACACATGGTCATGTTGGTAAGATTTTGGGAACCAAGTGTGTTACCTCTAGAAAGAATGTGCACTCGATGTTAGCTAAAATAACGCTTCTCACTACTTACCCTGAGTCCCCAGCATTGTGGTCTATAAACGCTGCTAAACATGACCCCCAGGGCTAGCGAGAGTCTGAGCCTTGCCACAAAACCCTGGCAGCGTTAGTATTTTCAACACAAACAGGTCCCTCTGATAGTGACATGTAGGTCTTTAAACAAGAGCATACACAAATAAACACACTCAACTCAACATGCTGGATCAAAGCATGTGCAGAAGGCAGCAACGCTCAGAAAGTAAACGTCGCAAGTTAAACATGTGAGGTGACCAGCAGATACTTTCTCCTCTAAATGACTTACTGCAGAGCTCCTCACTTTGCCTTAAGGTATTCAAGGTCTTAATAATGCATAGTTTGTACAAAGAAATGGGCAAGTGTAAAATCGTAAGTTATTTTATTCTTCATAGTTCATTAGTAGCTCTGTATTAGATTTCCATTCCTTTGGATTTTGTCCCCAGGTAATCTGGCACACATGTACACACACACACACACACACACACACACACACACTGAAAACAAACACAGCTTCACAGGTCCAATATTATATTTCTAGTGCTAAATGTGAAACACAAGGAAAGCAGACTACAAGGATTTTAAGTTTCCTACTTGAACACGCCTTAAAGAGAACTCATTGTTCAATTAATTATAAATCAACATTGAAAATAACCTTAGAGTGCTTTTGAAGAGTTCACAAAATGCTTTACTTGGACCAAGCCTGGGAAGAAAACATTACTATCTTCATTTGGCAGACTGAGAAATGAGGTTACAAAAGCCAGGGTTCCCTCTTTTGATGGTAGGCAAGGAAACAGCAAAGGGATGAAGAGCAGCAGCCTGACTATGCATGAGTTGAAGGGAGCCTGTAAGTGTGAAAGCCAAGAACCTATGCTCTCACCGGCCAGGAAAGTAGAAGGGAAGAGATGGAAGAGAAAGAAGAAGAATTGCATGTTACAGGTAGAGTCAAAGTTTTGTCAACATGGAAAAAGAAATGTTTCTGGCCAACTGATTTTATAAAACAAATTGTAAAGCATCGCTGCAAAAACTGGGTGCATCTGAAGGAAGTAGAATCAAAAAGCATCAAAGTATTACGCTAAGCGAAACATGCCAGTCAAAGAAAGACAAGTATCACATGATCTCACTCATATGCGGAATCTAATGAACAAAATAAACTGATGAACAAAATAGATCCAGAGACACAGAAGTATGGAACAGTCTGTGGAATCTCAGAGAGAAGTGGGGGTGAAATTAAGTGGGAAGAGATCAGCCAAACAACCTGTATGCATATATGCATAACCCTTGGACACACACAATAGGGTGGTGAAGGCCTGAGGTGTGTGGGGGGTGCAGAGAAGGGCAGGCTAGAAGAAGTTAATGGCGGGAGGGTGGGGGGAGAAGGAGGACATATGTAATACTTTCAACAATAGAGATTTAAAGTAAATCAATAATAAAAATACCAAAATAACTAAAAACTTCTCCCTTCAAAAAGAGAAAGTATCAAGGTCAGAAGCCATAAAGCTTTTTACTCTGCAGGAGATCCCGACCATCTTCCAGGGCGCGGGCAGGGAGATCATGCAGTTAGGGTGACTGCAGGATGAGTGAAAAGGAAAAATACGGTAAAAGAAGTACCTGCTCTGGCTGTAGCCCCAAAGCTCATGTCATGTTGTGGGCACTCAGAGAGTTGATTTGTCTGCATACCCGCCCCATCCTTACATGCCTGTACTTCTACAGGGGGAAACAGTGTGTTCAGCAGAATCCTAGTGCATGTACTTTGTTTGTGCTTATTAAATAAAAGGAAAAGATCACCTTCAACTATATTAATGATGGACTGGTGGATGAAGGATGCCTGTGAAAATTCACAACATCTGTTTGCTCCCCTCTCTTCTCAGCATGCTGCACCTATTTCTCATGCTTAATGATGCTCAGCCACTCTGCAAGTTTTACGAACAAATGTGTGTTTAGCCACATTCATCATTCTGAATGAGTGTTCCTGATGAAGCCTCCACTGGCCTGTTTCGCTCTTTCTGCTACACTTTAACAAATGACAACCGCTCTACGTATTTTTCATTTGTTAAAAATAAAAAGCTAAGTGAAGGATAGGCCTGGAGGATTTTTTCCCCTTCCCTTTGACTCCCCCAGAAACTTCAGCACACCATCCATTGTATTGCTACACCCACAGCCATGGACTGGAGGGGACACGCTGGGGCAGCCTGCCTGAATCTCGGGTGTCAGAGCCCCGCTGGCTATGTCCCACCTCGAGGATCCTGTCTCTGCTCTCTAATTACCTGCCACTCCTGGAATCTCCATCCCACGGCGTGGTGTTTAAACATATGCCTTTACTCTTCACTGGGCAGGATTTTAAACCAGGACATTGGCAGGAAATCAGGAAACGCTGTCTGTATTACCAAGAATGTCACATGTTAGATTAGAGAGTAAGGAACAAATAAATAGTTGTTAAATTGAGCAGTAGTATTTCTCTCCAGTTCTCCAGACGAAAGCCAAGATGCTTGCTTAGTTGTGACAGACAAGATAATATTTAAATTATCACAAACTCAGAAACTTCAGCTAAACCAAGAGGCTCATCCCGGCAAAACCTGGATTCACATTTTGAATGACCCACATTAGTCAGGTCAAGCTGGCTAGAACCCAAGAGTTCAAATAGCAAAGGTATTACAATATGTTAAGTAATAATCTTTCAGAATTTATTTTCAAGTGGTTGTTTTTATTCTGATCATTTGGTTAGGAGCATGAAAAGCAAAAAAGTAAGACATTTCTTCTATATTAAATATTCAGAATCATTGGAAATCATATTAAATTCTATTTCATAAGACAATACATTTTTCTCTATATTTGCAATGCTGAATGTTGCATTAGTATTTTTATTGCATTTGACTCAGCATGCATTGCAAAACACTTTACAGATAAAATAATCATATTATATATTCAATAAAGCCACACCGTCATATCACCAGTTTAACCACAATGGTTTCTGGTTTCCTATCCCTCCTGAATGTTATGAACATTTGAAAAGGAAATTGTTGCAGTCATCAAATTTAGTTGCTTCTCCCACCCCAACCTTCTTTAAAATGCCCTGTTAGTGACTGTGGGTTTTATATACTTCATTAACTGAATTGTTAATACATTTCAATCTAATTTTTTTAAAAAAGCTTCTGAGATCAGTACAAAAAGTTCTAGGAGATATCTACTCAACAACAAAAAAGCTAAACCTTAGCAGACACAGTTAAGAATTGATTAAAAGTATAAAAATTAAGAAATCTTAAGCAGAAATCCATCATCTTTCACGGGTATTTATTAAGGTCCTGCTCCGCAGGTTCCCTGAGCACCACATTCCACCAAGGAGCCTTGGAGTTCTTGAGCCCTCAAATCCATACTTGTCACAAGCTTGGCTGGAGACAGACTTAAAACCATATATTGAAAATATGTGTATATTAATCTTGCACTTGCACCACTTCTGTTCATTCAATTTTATAAACTACCAACACTAAAGATATAACTATTGTCCTGTAGGCAAACATAAAAATGTTCCATATTTGAAAAAAGACCTTCAGTGTTTGATGAAATGTCCGCAAGGACCTACTCAATTCTACCTCCTCCCCAATCCCCCCAGTCCACAGAGACCATCCTCTTCTCTAAAACACAGGAGTGGTATCTGCCGCACAACTGAGCCCCGCCCAGCACTACTGCTTGCTGATATTCTGCTCTCTACAACATAATATGCTATTACTAAGGGCTAGGATCTCGTTTTATACTGCCTTCCATCTCCCATAATACCTATACTCAGCTCTATACTGAGCACTAAATCATTGCCGTCTGTATCAATATTGATCTCAGTATCAGTACAGCAAGTCCTCAAGTAACATCCTTATGCTAATCGTTTTGGTATAACCTTGAGGAGATGCCATAGGAACCTAACTCTTGTTTTTATCAATTAGCCTATGGTAAAATTTATTTCCTTACACATTGTTTTACTTAAAGTCACAGAACCTATTTAAGTGAGGACTTACTGTATATCAATAGAGATATCCACAGGTACTCATTTATTGTGTCTTATATAACGACTGAGTCTGTGCTTAATTGTGAAGTTAGACCTTTATTCTATTCATTATTTTTATACATATTATGCCCTTCCTGCTTTAGGTACTTTTGAGAGATGCAAAGATAAATAAATTCTTCAATGACATTATAATGTAACGAAAGAAAAGTATATTTGAATACCTACTGTGACCAAGCCTCTAAAATATTAAGTACCAGAAATAAAACAGGAGATTAAGAGACAGAGAGGATCATTGGAAATAAAGGGATTAAGAGGCTTCATCTTCAAGCATGGCATTTGAGCCACTCCTTGAAGAAGAGGAAGATGCTTGGCATGTGAAGATATGGGCAAGGATTCCCAGGCAGAGGAGATAACACAATTGAAATTATGAAGGCACAAAGGTGGAGTGCTCATCTGAGTGCAGAATAGAAGATTCCTCTTTTTAAAAACACAAGATTGAACTTAGCCTTGCGGACCAGTTTAGAAAAATCCTACGGCCTTACTGAAAGGGCCTCTTTCCAAATTCTCATCGTCATACTCATTGCCCTTTAGAAGAAATAGAAATATTGCATATGAATCACCTGGGGCACACACTCCCAC
>NW_006292343.1:634737-641440 GCF_000327345.1 Myotis davidii | reverse complement strand
AGTAGCTCAACTAACTGGAACTAACATTTAGGTTTCCTCATAAATAAATTAGTTCCTTCCTCTACTACATGTTTATCAGCCTCCTAAAAGTTGGGAAAACTGAAAGAACAGCAGTATGATAGGCTGATTAATATAGAGTATGTTCATATCTCCATATCCAAAACCAGTGACTATTATGTTACATGGGAAAAGGGACTTCGCAGGTGTGATTAGGTTAAGGATCTTGAGATGGCAGGGCTACTGTGAGCTCCATGTATTAAAAATGATCATTAAAAGAAGGACACTGGAGGAGTGAGAGGACAAAAGCAAAGTTGGAGCGACAGGCTTTGAAGATGGAGGAAGGGGCCCCAAGCCAGGGAATGCTGGCAGCCACTGAAAGTTGGAAAAGGTGAACAAACAGATTCTCCCCCTCAGAGCCTCTTGAAAGAACTGTCTCTGCCCACCCTTAATTTTAGCCCTGCAAAACTCATTTTAAACTTTTGACCTCCACAACTATCAGAGTATTCATTTGTGTGGTTTTAAACCACTGAGTCTGTGGTGATTTGCTACAGTGGCAGTAGGAAACTAATACAAATTTTAGTGCCTAGAAGTGGAGTGCCGGCCATTGTGACAAGTACCTAAAAATGTGGAGATGGCTTTGGAATTTGATAATTTGTAGAAGCTAGAGGAATTTCAAGGAGCATGATTAAAGACCTAGATTGCCTACAGTAGACTATTTGTAGACATATTGGCATTAATGACTCTGTTAGTGAAGACTCATAAGGAAGTGAGGAGTGTGGAAGAGAAAACCAATATTCTCTTAGAGAATATCTAAATCATCGTAAACAGACTGCTGGTAGGAGCACAGACATTAAAGGAGCTCCTGGTGAAAGCTCAGAAGGAAACGGGGAATTCGTTATTAGACACTGAAAGAAAGGAGACCCTTGTTATAATGGGAGAAAGATTAGCTGAGCTGTATCCTACAGTTAGATGGAAAGCATCACTTGGAAGAAATAATTTGGCTGAGGAGATTTCCAAACAAAATGTTCAAGGTGCTATCTACTTTCCTCTTGCTGTTTATTGTAAAATGCAAGAAAAAGATAAATTAAAGAACTGTTATATATACTAGTATATTTTTTAAAAAGCTTGATAATTCGCAGCCTATCCAGATTGTAAAATTAGGAGATATACTATCAGGAAAGATGCTCTGGTGAGAAATCCAAGTATGTAATGGATACCAGCTAGTTCATCAGAAGACTAAAAAGATCAGAGTATTTATGCACAAAGATAACTCTTAACAAGATTAGGCATGTGACCCGGGAATTCCCTCAACCATCTTAGCAGAAGCCAGAAATAGAAATAGGATTATCCAGGAAAAAATCTATGGGAGACCCTCTTGACTCATGGAATGAATCCATGATATAATGGGAGACCACAAGGTTTTTGAGAATGTTATAGCAGCAGAAACACTGACAGCTTAGACTAAAACTTTTAACAAAAAACAAAAAATGAAATGAAAGAACACTGTCAGGTGACCAAAATTCTACAGACAGGGGACAAGCTGATAAAACTACTCACCTGTAACTTTCATGAATGCATGCTGCCTTCATGAAAAAGGGAGGATGGCCCACAGGGCAGAACCTCAAACTCAACGGGTAGAACTTTAGACCCAGAGACACAAGCCACAGAGTACTACTCCCAGACCCTAAAGCCGAAGGAAGCTGGCCCTACTGGATTTAAAAATTGCTTGGGACTGCTCAATGAATCCTTTTTCCTTTCACTTTCTCCCTTTCTGAATGGAATGTCTAAAATTGTTATCCTAAGTATATCCCACCATTGTATTTTGGGAGAAAATAATTGATTTCTAGTTTCACAGGTCCACAAATACAGAATGATTCTGCCTAAGAATGAATTATATCCAGAACCTCACTCATAAGCAATATACATTATTGAAGATCTTGAGATTTGAGCTGATGAGACTTAGATGAGATTTTGGACTTGAAGTTGTAATGGTTGAGACATCTAGGGACCTTGGGGTGAGGTGAAAGTAATTTTTTACTTGTGGTTGCTATAAATCTTTGTGAGGCAGAGAGAAAATATATGTGTTGTTTCACCCCACTAAGTTTGTGGCCATTTGTTACAGTAGCAATAAGATACAGTGGGGCCTTGACTTACGAGTGTCCCAACTAATGAGTTTTTTGAGGTACCAGCTGTCTCTCAGCCGATTTTTTGCATTGAGTTGACAGAGTAATTTGAGTTAATGAGCTCGGTCTCGCAACGAATTAAACTCGTAAGTCAAGGCCCCACTGTACTAATGTGGCCAGGAGAGAGGAGGCAATCAAAGGAGGAGAAGGCCTGCACCACAAATGATCTTACTTATGGAGAGAGCACAGCCCTTGACAGTAGTAAGAAACAGCCTAAGTCTTCTCATTACACCACCCTGTGGTCTAGATGCCCTTCAAAATGAAGGCACCTGAATACAGGACCCAAGTCCCTGATATGCACAAAGATGAGCAAGAGACTTGGGTAGGGTCAAGTGCAATAGATTAAAGCAAATTAATGGTCATTTCTACCTCCCGAATACCTCGTTTCTACCTAGATTCATTGAGCTTCACATAGACAATTTTGCTCACAAGAGCTCCTCAAGAAAGGATATTGCAATAGATATTTAGCCCTGACCAGGTAGCTTAGTTGGTTAGAGCATTGTCCCAATACACCAAAGTTGTGAGTTTGATCCCCAGTCAGGGCACATACAAGAATCAACCAATGAAGCATAAGTAGAACAATAAATGAATGTTTTCCTCTCTCTTCCTTCCTCTCTTTCTAAAATCAATAAATAAATTTTAAAGTGTAAGAAATGGTTATTGAAAGGGGTTAGATGCATTTCCCAGGTAATCTCTATAAACAGGTAAGTGGCTGGGCTGGGACCCCAAAACACTTCCCACTCTGCCATGCTGCCAGTAACTGCTCCAGTGATAATGGAGCAGAGAATATCTGTGATGAAAGGAGTTGGAAGAATTTAACACCCATAAGACAATACTCTTTACCCCAAAGAATTTATGGAAGAACAAAGAACACAGGAAAGAATTGATTAATTTAATTAATTTATGTGAATATTTCTTCCGGGAAACCTAAGAGAGTTCATGAAAACCTCAAAAGTGTTACTAACATATTCTAAGAAAGAAAAAGAATCTATTTTCTTCTTTCAAATGATACAATTGACCTTGGGGTTTTTTTCAGAACAGCAGAATGGGGTAAAAAGAAAGTAGAAAAGTCGTTTTGTTCTTTACCTGGAATTTTCATTTTTCTTATCAAAGAATGATTTTAAAAACTGCTTATCTTGGAATTGAGACCAACTGAGAGAAGTTGCAGCCCCACAGACATCCCGTAAAGAAAAAAAACAAACAAAAAAAAAACCACACTTCCCCTGATAGCTGTCTGTTGATGGCCCAGCTGCCCCTTGAAGCACTGAGCTCCTCACCATGGGTAGGGTTCAAGCAGGAGACTAAGCAGCCATGTGAGTGGCACCAGATGGATTCTGGGAAGCTAGAGAGGATGCCCACACAAGTCCCACCTAGGATTCTGTGATGCCTGGACGATCACCTCATCGAAAGGGCTCAGCAGACCATGGAAAGTCATTTGGCTTCAATGACATTCAAAGAATGCTCACTTTGCTAACTTTTGAGTCAAGTGCTAGAGAACATCTTGTCACAGAAACTGTAGGTGACATAAGTCCTCTAAATACAACTGCACTCGTCCTTTACCTTGACCAGCCGCAGTCCCTCACCCTGCAGGCTGACCCTGACAGGCGCCTCTCAGCCCCAGATGCCCGCAGTTCCACATCTCACTTACCTGTCTGGCTGAGTAAATTACTACAAGCAATGCCTGCCTCAAAGACTTATAATAAAAAGATTCAAGAGGACGACGCGAAGCGGAGCAGCATTCATGAGAACGCTGAGATGAAAATTCCCCGTCGGCCTTCACGCTGGAGAATTTACTTTCGGATGTAAAAATAACGCGCACTGCTGTATTTCTCCACTTTATTTGCTCTCCTCTGCAGAGATTACTGCTGTGTGCGCAGCGCTGTAAGAGTGGAGAAGGTCAGGTTGACAAAACTTCTTGGTGGGGAAGAATCCTTAGCCTTCCAAATATACGTGCCTTGCAACTTCCAGGCCACAAAAGCAAACTCTGGCTTAAAAAATGCCAAGTCTCATCTCTAAGGAAAGTCAATAACTTCCAAATGGTCCCAAGATCACATTTGTGTGGTTATAATAAACCATTAAAAAACATTAAGGAATAATTCAGGTTGAAAGAGCTTTCAAGGTTGTTAGGTTTTTTCTTCCTTCTCAGTTTTGGCAAGGACAACAGAAACCTCAGCAAAGAAAAAGCAGCTATAGAAAAATAGGAAAATGATAAAATTAGACCTGGTTGAACTTGCTTTTCATCTACCAACAACTTCCTAAGAAAATGATAATATTTATGTAGCAAAAAGGCATTTTGTAGCTTCTCTATGGAAGGAACTTTACTTATTTTCAGGTTAAGATAGCTTGGAATGGTTCTAAGAGTCTCTCTCCCCCACACCCCCCTGCCCTCCCAACCCCCTGGCTGACAGTGTCCTCTCAAACCAAACATGAAAACAGTTTGAAAGTTTGGGCAGGTTTCAAAGGAGACAGAAAAGGGCACACAAGGAGTGCTATTCAACACATCAGTCCCAAAACTAATGGAAAGTCAGAAATGAACATGGGTTTGAGGGTGTGCAAGCAAAGCACATTATTCTGTGTTCCCCCCAAATAATCACCCATCGACAATGCCAGCTCTTAGACTGCAGTGCTAAGAAAGCCCAAACACCCCAAAGGAATCCCAGCCCGTCCCGCAACGAAGGCCCCATGCAGAATGTTACGACAGCTGGAACACCAAAGATCACCAGCTTTCAGACCTCATATGAAGCCACAGCATGATAAACAAATTCAATAAAATTACGAATTGGCAAACTGTTTGCAACAAATGTTATTTCCTGGATAACAAGATGGATAACGTACATTCTGCAACATATGTGAGGAATTATTGAAAACAGATGTAAATGTTCTCAAACTCGAGTCTTTCTTTGGCACAAATCTGAATACATTGATTTTACACTTTGCTTTACAGCCCTGCCCAATGTACCTCAAATAGGAACCCTCGTACGGAGCAGAAGATGTTCTAGGAAGATATTTCTGCTGTCCTTCCCTATTTCATAACATTTGGGTTGGGGAGCATATTTGTTCCAAAAGCCCTTCCATATAACACCAAATAAAACTTTGAATCTGGAATGAAAAAGCAAAAGCAAGGATGAACGGCAAACAGGGGATAATAATTATATTTAAATTGCCCCACGCCTAAAGGTCCTCTGCTAACACACCCACACTGTAAAGAATGTCATGACTCTCCAACAGCCCAAGCCCTTCAAAACCAAAACCCCTTCCCCTTAGCTAAGTGCTATGTCCCTATTAGGTCTTTTGCTTTTGCCTCTGGCACCGCCACTCACTTGCCGATGTGGCAAAAGCAGCCAAGTCGCTGCATCCTACCTGCCACACAGTCAGGATTTCCCTAATTTTGAGGAGAACCATCTCCTGAGCACGCACAAAAACACGCAATATGCAATCATCGCATTTTGGAAATGGGGGCCCAGAGAGGTATTTTCCATGAAAAGTAATTTACATTTTTCAGCTACAAATGCATCTTTTCTTCTAAGAAGAATCATCTGCACAACAGATTTGTATCTGAAAATAGAAGGCCGGATTTATGCAAAAATGATCTCAGGGGATCATCACAGAAACACAAAAAAGTAATTTTCTGCCAAAATTATACAGAGCACTCACAAGAGATGTTTTTCAAATATGACCACTAAACACATAAAATACACAAATGAAATGGAATTAATACAAAGCAAGAGTTCTATGGTGATCTTAAAGAGTTTAGGGATGTCAGACAAAACGTCAGAATAGAATTCTTGAGAGTTTAAACATTATAGAAATGTCAAAGCCCACATTTTTACACTGAAAAGAAGCTCTTTTGCTTTGTAAGGATTGGTCTCTCCAGTTTATTTAAATATTCCACAAGTGCACTAGATGGTAAAGTTAATTCTCTAAAACTCCCTAATTTTGTTAATCTGCCCCAATACAAAACTGTTACCATCACTTATAGTAAACTGAACTATAAAACTTTATTTATTTAAATGTTTTTGATATGTATTTCTTTTTTTAAATTTCTTTATTAATTAAGTTATTACATATGTGTCCCACCACCCGCCCCCATGCCCTCACCTCCCTGTTGTCTGTGTCCATTGGTTAGGCCTATATGCTTGCATAGAAGTCCTTTGGTTGATCTCTCCCCCTTACCCTCACCCTCCCCTGCCTTCCCTCTGAGGTTTGACGGTCTGATTGATGCTTCTCTGTCTCTGGATCTGTTTTTGTTTACCAGTTTATGTTGTTCATTATATTCCATAAATGAGTGAGATCATGTGATACTTATCTTTCTCTGACTGGCTTAGCAAACGCTCCTCTTGTTTACTGCACAAATATTTATTCATTGCCTAACTTATGCAGGCACTTTCACATACATCCTCCCTTCCCCACTAACACCCGCACCTGGAGCACCCTACCCTGCCAGTGCTTACTCACCGAGGCCATTTCTGTGAAGATATACTGGCTTCCAAGGTAAGTGCAGACAAAGGCGGCTGCCACCC
>NW_006292343.1:627578-634462 GCF_000327345.1 Myotis davidii | reverse complement strand
ACGGGAAACCATAAAAATACTAGAGGAATCCACAGGCAGCAAAATCTCAGACATATGCCAAAGCAATTTCTTCACTGATATTGCTCCTAGGGCAGTGGGAACTAAAGAGAAAATAAACAAATGAGACTACATCAAAATAAAAAGCTTTTGCACAGCAAAGGAAACTATAAAACTTTATTTAAAGACAATAGTTAAAAGAAAGCTTCACAGAACCAGAATCCTAAAACAAATCAGGAACAGGCGGCAGCCTCTTAAGGTTTCTTACCATGGACAATGACCTGGTCGGCAAACTCATTAGTCAACAGAGCCAAATATCAACAGTACTTCTTCAAAATAGACTTGCCCAGGCCGAAAACCGACTTCTGTGCATGGGCCACGAAGTTTCAATCGCACTGTACATGCGCCCGCACCTGGTATTTTGTGGAAGAACCACACTAAAGGGGCCAAAAAGCCTCATGTGGCTCACGAGCCGCAGTTTGTGGACCACGGACCTAGGATATTTAAATAACAAGGGGTCAAGGGTCATTTTTTTGTTCTTGTTAATTCTCACCTGAGGATATTTTTTCCATTGCTTTTCAGAGAGATTGGAAAGGAGGGGGAGAGGGGAAATGAGAGAAATTTTGATGTGAGAGAGACACTTCAGCTGGTTGCCTCCAGCATTTGCCCTTGACCAGGAATCGAACCCACAACTCTTCAGTGTATGGGTTGACACTCTAACCACTGAGAACACTGTCCAGGGTGGACCAAGAGTCATTTTTAATTACAGTTGACCCTGGAACAACATAGGTTTGAACTGCACGGATTCACTTATAAGTGGATTTTTCCCAATAAATACAGATAGTACTATAAATGTATTTTCTCTTCCTTATAATTTTCTTAATAATTTTTCTCAAGCTTTATTGTCAGAATCCAGTTTATAATATATATAATATACAAAACATGTGTTAATGGACTGTGTTATCAGTAAGGCTTCCAGTCAACAGTAGGCTACTAGTTGTTATGTTTGGGGGAGTCAAATGCTACACATGGATTTTCAGCTGTGTCCCCACCCTGCTCATTGCTCAAGGATCAGCTGTGCTCTATTTTAATAAAATCAGCAACTCCAAGAAACTGCAGCCTGTGAACAAAAGCAAAAAGGTAGAATGGAAGGAACTCTGGGCCAGGGATTAGTATATTTGGATTTTTAGGATCAGCCCTTCACTTAACTAGGATTTGACTTTAGGCAATTAATTAACCTGAGACCGCATCCATGAAAGAAAAGAAGAGTTATACCAAAAAGTCTCCTAAGATTCCTCCAGCTTTAACATCCAATATGTAACAGATAAATCATGGCAGGATTAAGCAAGAGTCACCCTGTAATAATTTTTGAGGAGGTCAAATTCCACCTGTGATAAAAGAAAGAACCAAGAATCACTTCTGAGGCCCCCAAAAGCCACATGGTGCTTTATCTTCTATTGAAAGATAGGAAATAAGCTCAATTTTATAGACGAGAAAGGGAGCAGGAGACAGAGAAAGTCCCACCTCTATTTGTCTCTACTTTGATGTTCCACACGCAGCCACTGTTTATGTTGGCTGTCATCCTTTGATTTCCACTATAGTTTGCAGCATGGGAGTCACTGGGTAACCTCTGCCTTCAAGAGTCGTATGAGCTCTCAACCCCCAGGCCAACAGTGCCTATGTATCTGGCGGGCTTTCCCTGACAGTCTCCAGCACTTGGCAAGAGAAGATCGAAAAGATGCAGAATAATGTCAACTCGAATAGTAATCTGTTAGGTGAATGGTTCTGTTGCTTACTACACAAGAGTAGGTTATGGTTTCATATATCATGTTCAATGTGCAATAGATATTTTTTTCACCCATTCATATTAAACTGGTGTAAATGTTTTCATTCGTTGCCACAGTTCTGGGTGGTAAGCTTGGGCTCTCCCAGGAATTTGTTTGCTTTAAAATGCCATGCATCTCCAGGCAGCCTGAGCTCGTAAAAAATGGGCACGTCTTCTAAATGAATTTCCCCTTTTTTGCAGTTAATAACTAACCAGCACAGCAGAAATACACCATGTGTGAAGCCCGTTTACTATAGGTGGTAAATCACGTGCCTAACATCCTGTAATTCATTCTGAATACTGTACTCCGTTCACTGTAACACGCTTGGCCCCGAGCTGCCAGGCATCAACACCACCCAAAATCTGTGGCAAATTTGATTCTGATTCAGGGTCTATCCTAGGACATGCATTTTTTTCTGGGGAGAGGAAGTGGAAAGGAATTTTTAAAGCAGCATCATGACAATTTGCACTTGGAAGCAGGCTTTACTGCCCAGCCTCCACACCCCACCATCCCGCCATGGCCCTTGCCCACAGGTGGGCCTCAGGAGAAGGCTACGGTCTAGGTACGGTCGGCTCTGGCCTCTTGTGCCATCTGTCCTTGTGTTTCAACTTCCCTTCCCCATCTTCACAATTCTCCAGAGCTAAAAACTCACCTCCCAAGGTGTCCGCTGGCAACTAGCGTGTTAAGATTACAACCCCTCTTGAAACAGATCCTGGCTGCTGAGCCCTTAAACCTGAATACCCTTAGGACCCCAAATTATGGAAATGCACTGGGGCTGCCCTTTAGGGCAGGTGAGCCTCTGATGTCACACCATACATGGTCACCCCTACTTACCAGCCATACCTCTGTGTGGCTCATGGAAACCCTTTAGCGATGCAGGGACAGCCACGTTTCCACACTCCTCCCCTGGATGGAAAGGGTCCTAGCCCTGCCCTCTGTCCACAGTCAGTTTTCCAGCTCTACAATCTCTCTTTTCAGGTTTCTATCAAGGTGGGGGTTAGGTTTACAACTTGTTTAGAGAGAACAGGCTGGGACAAAGGGGAGCACATGCCTGAAGCACCCTGAGACATCAGGGGACTCTTGGATTCTCTCCCCTTGCCTGAGGGAGTGGCTCACAAGGGCAAGGCTCAGGGTTTCCTGAACTGCTCTCAGGTCCTACCATGTCTCCCAGCATCCTTTACACCAGAGTTTAGCAACCTCTTTCTGTAAAGACCCAGATAAATATTTAGTCACTGTGAATCATTCAGTCTCTTCTTCAACTAGACAATGCTGCCTTTGTAGCATGGAAAGAGCAGAAGACCATACATATCCCAATAAACCTGATTTACAAGAACAGGCAATGGCCATAGTTTCTGCTGACCCCTAATCCAGACCCCTGCTGGCCAAGAGACATGCAAGCCATGAAGATAATTTAAAACTTTCTAGTAGCCACATTAAAAAGGTAAAAGGAAATGGGTAAAAATAGTTTTTAAAATATTTTGATTAAGCTAATATATCCACAAGATTATTGTTTAAACATGCAATAAAAATAAAAGAGTAATTATGAGATATTTTGTATTTTTTCCTCTGCTCACACACTGTGGCACAGCTCAGTTCTCCACAATTCCATAGGCATATGTGTTTACTGGCTACTGTAATTGACAGTGGAAATCTAAATGGACCATTGCCTGTTTTAGGCACCTTAGGGGACAACAGTCCTCCAGACCACCAGAGGGCCACCTGCCTCATCTCCTCCTGAGACCTGCCCCAAGTCACTGGCACACCTAGGGCATCAGCAGAGCTGCAGGTTCCAACACCATGAGCCACTCATCACCAAACCTCACTGGAGAATGCTTAGAAGGTACATTTCCCATAATTGGCACATCTCTACAAGAGGCCATTTTATTCGTCAAAAACGATAAGGCAAATTTAAAGGCTTTTGAGGAGAACAATTGAACACTAAAAGCATTTTCAAAAAGAAAAAAGAAATCTTTTCACTGCTTGCATTTTGCTTCTTCCCCCCACCTCCTCATGTTACAGACTCAAAATATTTTCTGTTGGATCTATAGGTAACCCCTTCCCACTAATACCAATAACAGACTCATATTCTTAACCATCCTCTTTAATTTTGACAAACTCAGAAATATCACTGAGGGAGACCTTCTCAGTACTAGGGTCCCCAAATAATGTCATTTCCCCATCTCTGCTCCTGTTGTTTAAACATAATCCTCCCCCAGACAAGGTTTGTTTAGTGGGAGTGAAGTGGGGAGGAAGTTGAGAGAGCTTTCACTCCGATTTTTTTTGTAATAAAAAGCCATCAAGACATTTTCTTTCTTTTCCTATGTTTTCAACTTACACAAGATTCTTTTAAAAAGCATTTTCTAAAATGTGCCTAAAGTAATCTTTTCCACGAGGAAACACAAACCCAACAAAACAGCCCTTTGTTTCAACTAACATTTTGCAAATAGAAAATAGCAATACCTGGCACAGGTCTTGGGCTTAAGGAAATTAGGGAAGCCACACTAGCTGTTCCGGTGGCCTCCACGTCACTGTGGGTGGACTTGAACACCCACTAATGGATTTCAGTATGCCCTATAATACCAGCCACCATGACATCTATTAAAGAACCCTCCCTGTGTGTAGGAATAGAGGAAAACCAGTTCTCCTCTATCCCATGACAGGCCTGTACTCTGCCAGTGATGTGAATTGGAAACAACACTGGACCAGTACTCAGGAAACTTTCACTCCGTCAAGTTTTCAAGAGCTGGCTCTGTTGCCACTTGGTAGGGATGTTGGGGGTGAGAGTAGATGCCTTTGGAGGAAGAGACAATGCTGGCCTAAAGCCCTCTCAAACTGGAGACTAACACCCTATGATTCAATAAGATCTAATACCTCTAGACACTAACTATCCAAGTCATCCACCCAACACTCAGTTTCCTCATCAGTAAATGAGAATGATACCACCTACCCAGAAGGAATATTGCAAAGAGTAAAAACAGAACACTGAAGAGTGCTCAACATATAACAGATACCAGACATATGACAGTTATTGTATATCATTACTTGTGAAATTGGTCAATGGTACAAGATGACCCACACCATTGGCAGAGCTGACTCACAACCCTTACCCAGGACCCCCTGCCCCCCCCCCGCACTATCAAACCCACTCTTTGATGGCAGTTTGCCTTCCTCTGTCTCATCCTCCCCTAAAGCTGAGGTGTGGGAACGTGATGAATTATGGTCTACAGGAAACAAAGGGATGTAAAAGGGATGCACTGAAGGAAACACCCCTCCCTGCTTTGACATAACCTTGCATGTCCTCCTGTGATTCATAGAGCCATCACACCCAGGTAGTGGCTATGAGGAAACAAGCCCTAGCTCCAAGCCGATATGTTAAGGCTGGCAGAGAGAAAGATGGAAGGAGTCTGGTCCTTGATGTCAATTGCTGGATCAATCCCTTCACTGCTTACCTCAGCTTTCCTCTTATGTGAAATAATAAAATCTCTTCTCTGCTTAAGCCACTTTTCTTAAGACTTCAATTACAGTAGAGTATTCTACCTACAACTAGTGTCCTCTAGTTCTACAATATTATGACTATAAATCCGAGTTCCTAATCTCATCAAACTAACACTCTCCTACAACTGAACTTGTTTTACCTGCCCTGACAGATTGAATAGATGTGTCTCTTCTCTCTCATACATACCACATCCACCATCTTTGTGTCTTTATACACTTCACTATGTCAACTTAGAATATATTCTTTCTGCTTTCTCTTCTTTTTTAGGCCAAATTCATGTCCCAATTACTCCAAAGTGATTTTTCTGACCACTGCTATCATATATATATATATATATATTCCCTATTCATTTCTATATCTCTCACAGGTTGTATCACAATATCATAGAATGACAGAACTATGATCATCTAATGAGGAGAGAATGTCCTCAAATAACATCCTATGATAAACATTATGAACCTAACTCAGATTTAAGAATTTCAGCATCAGGCAGGTTGCCATCTTATAAGAGCAGTGAAATGCACTACCAAAACCTTCCTTATATTTAACATCATGACTGTCACATGCTAGGCATTCAATATATATTGCTGAATAAGTGACAGATCTAAACCCACCACCATTGCTTATAGTGTCATGAATAGACCATGACTCATTGTGGAGCAAATGTTTCTCCTTCCAGATTGTAGAACTGGGAGTTAAAGCTGCTTATCAATCTCTAATAGGTATATGAACAGAAGGTCCATAAGCCCAGGAACCATATTATGGCCAATTGTCCATGAACATATGGCAGCAGAGAAAGCTAATAGGGTAGAGGCAGTGAAAGCAAACATACTGAAAGAACTGAAAGGAGCTCCACATAACCGCTAAGAATTGAAGGGGGTAGGTGTGACCCTAAGGAGCTTTCCAGGCTCTTGTTCCAGTTCCCCAGGGGGGCCGGTTAAGTGTCTAGCATTGGAGTTCCATAAGATGACCCTACCAATTCCTGTGTATTGCTTAGAGAAGACTGAGGAGATTTCTGTCACTTGCAACCAAAAGATCCTTGACCAAGGCCTTCAGCTATCTCAGCGTAAAAGTATATGTGAGTGTTTATGAAAGTTGTTTCTGAAACAAACCAGCTGGAGACAGAGGAGTGAAATGGGTGAACTGCTACCCTTGATCAGAACATATTTGAACAACTGAGCAAAATCACATCCCTTACAGCTCCCCTGCCACACTGCAACCCCTCTTTGTGCCCATGTAGGAAAACTGCCCACCTTTCTAATGCAGTAACATTGGCGCAGACCTGCAGTCCTCTTACACTCCACTTCTCCTCAGAGAATATGGGTCAACTCCACAGGTGGAGCTCCCACAGGAGGGTCTGCTTCTCTGTACTCACAGTACAACACACCAGCCATTCGTCTCCAAAAGGATAACCCTCAGCCAAAGAGCAACACTAGCCCTTGGTTCCTTGATTTCCCCTGGAGTCCCTGACTTCCTTCCTGGTGACTCATGTGCCCTTTGGAGCACCAAGCCTTATAAAACCTCTATAGGGCATTGCCAACCTGAGCACTATTTTCCTAAAGGGG
>NW_006292343.1:615223-626761 GCF_000327345.1 Myotis davidii | reverse complement strand
TTCCAGACGTCCTTCCAGATGACCTTCCAGATGAAGCCGGGGTTGTGAGGGAAGCCCAGGTCCTGGGTGCCTGCCAGCAGCCAGAGGGAAGCCTCCTTAGTGCCAGAGGGAAGCCGGTGCTGGCAGCCAGGGGAAGGAAGGCTTACTCTTGCACAAATAACAAATCAATTGGATTATGCTGGACATTTGCCTTTTATTTCTGTGCATGTATGGACAGAACTCATTTTTGAGGCTGGATCTGGTGAATACCAAAAATGCCAGGTTGTCAGTCTAGGATTCCATCAAACCAGTTCCTGGTAGCGGGTAGAACAGCTACCTGGAGAAAAGCCTAAACTGCTGCGTTATTTGGTAGCAGAGTAATTTTGAATTAGTAGATTACCCTTCCTCTACTTGGAAAACCAATGGATACAAGCTTTTTCATGACCAACATTTCTGTGGTTTTGGAAGATATTATTGCATACAGAAAGATCAATGTTAAGATGCACTTAGGAGCTCCAATAATGTGCAACAATTTTCTTAAAACTACAATAGAAAAAAATCAACTGAAACATGAAAGTTTAAAGCCCTATTATCCACATTTCACTCTATAACATCCCACTTCCCATCATCCTAACATGCATCTTAAGTGTGCTAATTGGAAAGGCTCTGCCATGCATACAGCTCTGTTTTCCAGATGACAACTGCTTTGCTTTTATCACTGGGCTCAATACCAAGAGGGGAATCATTTTCAAAATTCAAAGGGTTTTGATCTGGCTGTGTCAACCGGCTGCCTGAGCTCGGTTGGTATTCTGTCTTAGAGAAAAAACATGAATGCCCAGGTGGTAGGGCCGAGGCTAGGGAAAGGAAAGCAGCCCTGGGTGGTTGAGTGAATAAAGGGTGTCCTAAGATTAAAAACAAAACAAAAGTCCAATAAGGCTGCCAAATTATTTCCCCCGTCCCTTTAGGAAAGCACACTAAATATGCTACAAATGTTTATTGAAAAGAAAATCATTAACTAATAAATCCCAGAAAAGAACTCTCAGGCAGCTTAAGTACCACCCAGGAATACAAGCAGAGAGACTTTCTCAGTTTACACTCATCTCCTCCAAAATGACAAAAACATTGGGCAGATGACAGCTGTGTGGTCTAGTGGGTGACTCATGCCTATGAAAAACTATCAGGGGGAAAAAAAAACACACAACAAGATAAATCCATGTTTCTGTGAGTCACTCCATGTTAGAGAACTATCTACCAGACAGAAAAGCAGAATCTTCAAGTTCAATGTCCCTGAGCCCAGGAGAAGGAAGCTCTTTGCTTTTCTCCCTGCATAAAAGGTGCTTCCAAATAACTCACATAAGTAAGACTAAGGCTAACAGAAGGGAACCAAACATTCAAATGAACACAGAAATACAAACTCAAGAATACCAATGCTTTCCAATGATGACAAATGGATTCATTACCTGTACTGGGGAGCCATATGCTTCAACTTTCACCCATGTGTTCAACATGATGAAGAGCCAGCATTTCAACCATGCAGAGCTTTCTCTGGGACCTTATCTACTGGTCAGATCAAGAGTGTCCCCTCAACACCACTGCTGGAACAACCTAATGCGATCAGTGAAAGGCGCAGCAAGTATGTAACTCTGTCTTCTAGCCGGGAGTTTTCAACACACGGTTCAGGATGGGGGAATTTTGGGCATCGGAAATCGCATGCAAACTATGTCTATGAGACGCCAAAATACAACCTACAGAAAATGTGTATTTGTGTCATTTCTGGAAAATGTTCATTTCTCAAATGGACCTGTAAAGTCAAGAAGCATCTCTTTTCTAGATCCATCCAAAGAATATCCTGACCTCTCAGATACACACTCTACGCTATTCTGGGGGGAAAAATGAAAAGGAGGTCTAACTAAGGTTCTAACTTGCCAAGAGTCCTTAATTCTGGAACAGTGGTCGTCAACTTTGTTGGTTTGCAGGGAACTCAGCTGGGGAACTTTTTAGAACAGATTCTCAGCTTCCCCACAAGAGATTCTGATTGAAGTCCCAGGTGACTAAGATGTGGGCAGTCTGTTGGCTACGCTTCAAGAAACTCCGGTCAAATGGTTTTGCCGCGTGGGTCAGGCCCTGCAGGCAACTTTGAGTGAACCTCTTTCAGAAAAGCACCTCGTGAAAGCAGTGGCCTCCCCAGAATTCTCCTCTGTCGGCAGCTCCATTGCAATATTCTCAGTGTGCCAGACACCCCAGAAATGCAAACTCATGTCTGCCTGGCTCTGCCTCTTGCCTATTTCTGTTCTGCTCACAATTCCATGCTCTCCAGGTTGTCCATAACAGGTCTGACATCCTTGGCTGTGGGTCTGAAGAAGCTTTCATTTGTTCCCGGAGCAAAAGGATTCTCATCTGGGAAACCCTGGATTCTCCCCAGCTCTCTGCCATTTCCACAACCTGAGCACATGTGCTCACCCCACCCCTGTCTTGTCAATCAGCTCTGCTCCTGCCTGGGTTCCCTGCTCACCTGGAACAGAGCCTGGGAGAGAAGGAATGATCATATGACCTTGAATGGAAACAGAAAGATATTGGAGAACAGGTATGGGGACAAGGTTTTGCCCCCGAACATACAGGGCATATGTCCCTGAATTTCAAAGTCTCATGCTCACAACTAAATTAGGAAACAGACACTACACAGATAATCAGGCCCCAAAAGAAAGTGTGTGTGAATAATGGAAACAAACAAAATATAGATTCTAGAAGCTCTGTCAATAATGGCAGGCTGGATTCCCAGTTCACCATTTAACTATAAATCCATACTCACTGAGGATTGTATCACAGATCATAAATACCTGTTTATATCATGTCACCACATTCGGAACTGCCCCAGAAAATCATTAACTGGCAAAGAAAGTTTGCAGTTTGGAAGACAGTGGTAATGAAATGCTCCTCTCTACGTTTCCTACTCACGGTGGAAAGAGCAGAAAGAAATCTCTAAATAGATGTATTTTAGCATGCAGTCATAAATATCTACCTCCCTTCCCAAAGACACATCGCTGAGCTAATTTATACCAGGCTGCTGACTTTTTGTTTCATGCTATATTGATGGGCTTGACAGTTTTTCGAAGAGTTTATAACTGCAGCAGTGTTGATCTTATTTAAAGAGAATATTAAATCAAATCCCTTGTCATTGGCATAAAATCTCCTATAGCATCAACAAAAGGCGGCAGTTTTCATGGATTCCCTGATACAAAAGACACATGAAGCAGACTGATGCTGCTCTGCCAAAAAAAAAAAAAAATCACAATTACAGCCCCATGAAAACTATTAGTCATTGTAAAGGTCATCATCGCCTTTTAATGGCGTCCTGAAGGGAAACAATATGCTTCACTTCAACATCGAGGGCGAAGAGAATAAAACACCGATTCCGGGCGGGCATAGCAGAGAACACCAAGAAACCTTACGTACTTGTTGTATCAAAAGGTAACCCTCATAAAACATAATTTGCATCACTTGATTCACTGTCCACATTCATGATGAGGAAATGTCCAGGGAAACAGCTGATGAAAAACACATGCACACAACCAGATGTGCTCAGTCTGGCCGAATGAGCCAAAACACGAGGGGGATTGCTATGTGGCCAAGGGTTTTCACTCTCCCAGACCAGAGGAGGGACCATTTACTAATCGGGAGGTAGGAATGAGGGTCTGAGCTCCATGTGTGCCAGCAACGAGCAGCTCACTGCTCTCTCAGGCCCTTGGCTTCCCTACCTGTGAAGGGATTGAATCTAGTTTCTTTGAGTCCTAAATAGCAAATATACTTATTCTTCAATGCCAACCCTGATCATTCAAGCACATCCTCCTGGATCTCAGTTTCCTTAGTCCTAAAATGGGATGGGTAGTGTTGAGAAGAATTCTGAATCAGCATCCAGAGGCAGCAGCAGGAAAGAGAGCCCTGGTGATCAGCAATGTGCTCCAGGGGCACCAGAGGGGGGCATGGCAGTAGCTCACCCAGCTCTTAGGCCTAAAATGCCAAAATTCTGTCAAATTCACCCCAAAAACACTGTAGAGAAAGCTTAATTAACCATCAATTGACCCATCCAAGAGAAACTGCTATGTCCTCAACCAAGGCTCTCTGCAAAGTTCAGACCTCAACAGTGGTTGGGGATGTGCTTAGAAGAAAAGTGGCATGAAAATGACCAGGGAGCCAAGCATTCCAATTCCTTCTATTTACTTGTACTTTTGGGCCTGAGGAGACCTCTTCCAAAATCCTCTTATTCCGAAAGGAATATGCTACTATTTTCATAAAATGTTTATTCAATAAGAAATTCCTAAGGACCTACTTGGTATAAAGAGCTGTGCACCCTGGTGTGAGGAAGCCATCCCATTGGGGAGGCTGTATGCATAGTGGTTTAGAGCTTGGGCCCTGAGACATTAACAGGCTTCAAAACCCAGCCCTTCTACTTGCCAGCTGTGTGACCTTAGACAAGTTAATTAGGCTCTCTGAGTCACAATGTTTGAATCTCCAAAGAGAGCACACTCATACATTCCTCATAGGACTGTTGCAAATTACACACAAGGTCAACCTAAATGCTCATGCGGCATCTGTTTTAGCAACGTTATATCTCTGCTCAGGCCACTCCTCTAAGCACCAGGCCCACCCAGGCAACTGCCCCTCTTTATCCTCATGTGGAGATTTCCAAGGCACTTCAAAGACACCATATCAGAACACAATTGGGTTCTCTTGCACCTCACCACCACCAAAGCAAAAACTCATCAAAACCCACCTGGTCCTCTAAGCATTCGTTGTCTACATGAATTTCCTACCAACCACCCATCTATTAGGCTGCATCATATGAAATTACTGTTTCTGCAGATCATAAATGTCAGAATATTGGCAATTTCATAGGTTTAAGCCAGAAATCTAGACGTCATCTCTGGCATCTTTTGCTCTGCAGGCCACCCTGCCAAGCCCTGCTGACTGGGTCTCCTCAATACATTCCCACACTTTCCACTTCTTTCTCCACCACCACACTGATCTCAATTCAGGCTGGCTGCCCTAGATGGGTACAGTGCCCTCCAAACTGCCCTCCCTTCACTCCTGCTATTAACCATTGTGTATCTGGCACAGCCAGTGTGACTTCACAAAATCCCAGCCTGATTCTGATAGCTTCCTGCTTAAAAACACTTGAGTAGCTGTGTAAGGCTCAGAGAATAAAGACAGATGAGTAGATAAAGGAGAAGTGGTACCTATATACAATAGAATATATTACTCAGCCACAAGAATGAAATCTTGCCATTTTCAACAACATGGATGGACCGGAGGGTATTATACTAAGTGAAATAAGTCAGAAAGAGAAAGACAAATACCATATGATTTCACTTTTATGTGGAACCTACCAAACAAAAATAAACCAACAAGCAAAACAGAAGCTAACTCATACATACAGAGAAAAAATTGATAGTTGCTATGGGACAAGGGGGGTGGGGGAATGGGAGAAAAAAATGAAAGGATTAAGAAATAGATATCGATAGTTACAAATAGTCAAGGGTATATAAAGTACAGCATAGAGGACATAGTCAATAATACTGTAATAATGTTGTAATAGCTATGTATGGTGTCAGGCGGGTACTAAAGACTTAGCAGGGTACTCACTTCCTAAGGTATATAAATGTCTAATCACCATGTTGTACAGCTGAAACTAATATAATATTGTATATCAGATGTCATTGAAAGATAAATGTTAAATAAAAACATACATATATATATACGTACCAGAAACCTTCAGGGCTGTGCTTGGCCTACCATCACCTCCTCTACCTCCCTGGCCTCACAACAGCAATCAGTAAAAGTTGGCTGAATAAGTGTTTATTATGCCATTATCATTACTGTTAGTACCCTGAACCATCAAAGTTAAGAACCAGTAGGGAGATGAGGAAACTACACAATATGGCCATCGGTCCTCTTCACCGAGTGCTCCTGGCAAAACACGGCCACCCCTAAGAGTGACTGTGGAGCTGCAGGGAAGCCTGGGGCCGGGGCTGAAACAAGCAGGTCCGTGGAGTACGGGCTGCACCTGATGGCAAAGGTCACGGGGGAGCAGCCCCCAAATAGAAGAAACAGTGTAAACAAAAGCACAAATGTGAGACTGGGACCGGGAACTAACAGCTGGCGGAACATTCTGGCTCAGGGGCCTCACTGCAGAGTCGGTCACAACTGTGGACAGTCCTGAACGCAGGCTGGGGAGTGCCCTTTCCCTAACGTAAGTGTGCAGGTGATAAGTACGGTGTGTGAAGAAATTAAGGCAGTTCCTTATGAAGCCTAAAAAGTATGAACATCGTTACTCGAATAATCGCACAGAGATGACTTTCTAGATATACGCAGGGAAAAAGACAACCATGTTTGAGCACAGCGCAACACCTTCTCCTTTTTGAAGCCATATGTTAAAATGTGCCTAATAAAAATATGCTTTCCTATTGTACACAAATGCACGTTACGCGAGCTATCCTTTCCAAAGGGCTTTCAAACACACTGCATACAAATGGCTCTCAGCCACCTCTGACGCACCCCCTGTCTATTGATCAAGTGTTTGGTCATCCCAGCTGACATCTTCCAGCTGGTATTGCCCCAGAAAGAGGCTTCCCAGATGAAAGACACGTGTACTTCTCCGGAAGGCAGGAACGTCGCATCTGTAGCTCCCTGCATCAAAGACTAGTATCGAAAAAGGAGGTGTTTATTCTACTCCGGGCTGCGGTGATTACTGCTTAAATTCACCAAGACAAAGGTGAATTTCTCTAAAAATGAAAAGAATGCCTTTAACAAATGAATAATTCACAAATGCCCACGTACTGTGTGCCCGTGTAACAGGAACCCAACTGAGCAACCAAACTGCTCTGATTGTGATGTACAATAAGATCCAAATGTTCAAAACCTGCAGTTAACTCCTTATTCAGAAATATGTCCACTGCTCAAAATGGAGAGCTATGTAATTTCCACTCGAAGACCGTAGGGAACATGACATGCCTCCGCTGCCTCGCTCCCTGTTTAGACTCAACAGAAGTACAGGTGTATTATGTCGTCCGTCTGAGGCACATCCAGGAGCACCGCAGTGCTGTGCGGCCTGGCATTATCCGGCCCCGTTCCCCCAGTCTCTTCTAGGAATTCTTGTCAGTACGTCAACATAATCCCCTGCCATTTTAGGCCACTGTTCATCAAGTTGAATGAAAAGCACAATAGCTAGCATTTAATGTGCTGGCGAACCTTTTTCCAACCTGCCTCCTTTAAAGTAAAAGTTTGTCAAATGCACAAAATCCCCTGTACAGCTCATTTACGATGCATAAACAATCCCAAAGACAGGAACGAACAAACATAATAATTTGCCCTTTGAAGGAGCTGGGCTATTTGAGGGAGACATTGAATTCCGGACCCTCTGTTAGTGGGTGGGCGATGTAGGCCACTCTGCCCCCTGGCTCGCAGGCACCCGCGGCCACCCAGGCCGAAGCCCTGTCTGATCTGCTGAGCCTTCACATCTCCTGGCAGGATCTACTGCTCTTGACAATCCCAGAGAGAAAGTGCTGCTTCCCCGCCCCGCACCGCATGCCCCTCCACACACAAACCGGCCATATGCTTGCTGCTCGCTCCATCCTACATGCTCCCTCTACTCGCAGGGATTTAGAGCAGCAATGGCTGCAGGACAGACCTGTAGCTAAAGTCACAATGAATTGAGAGCTGAGAACATATTCTGCACGCTTACCCACCTCAAGGGTTTCAGAGCTCAAACAGGGAGAGAGGACAGCAGCAGTTTCAGAAAAATCAAATCACATGTCGACCTCACCAGAGCCATTCTTGTCCTGCCCTGACGTCCACTGAGTGGCACCTGTGCAGCAGGGGGTGTCTTCCAGGGAGGGACAGACAGGGCACCGGGAAGGAGAGGCATTTAAAAGCCAGAAACAAAGAATAGGAAGAACTGTAGGTCAAAAAATCCAAAGTACATTCTTTCTTCTAATATCCAATGTTTCAATAAACCAACTGTGGTTCAGACATGGGGACCCCAGCACACAGCAGAACCACCGTGATCCATAACCACATGTATCCCTGCAGCCTGTGATTTGTAAGGACTTACCAGAGCTTCCAAGTTGAACCATTTGTCCAGTCAAGGATGGAAAAAAAGGGACCTCAACGGGCAGGTGGTCAGCTTTACCCTGATGGGTCCCCCAGAATCTTCTAGTGGTCTGTGTTGCACTAACAATACATTAATGTACTGACGAGTCCTCACAGAGCATGTTCAGTAATCTTTACAGACAGACTAGAAAAAAACCCTCATCCTACCAGAACGTTTGAAGATCCTCCCATATTTGTAGAGGCATGTTTCCTCTACCCCAGGATCATCTGCAGTTTAAGAACAAGTCCAGATCTAAATAAACATGAACAATTAACACAAAATAAAGTATCTGTGATTTCTCGGGTTTTCAGGAACCCTGCTAAGTGTCATGACTTACCTGATGTTCAAGACAAAGTATTCTAATTCCCATCATGAATTAGCAATAAATCCTCAAAGATAACTGAGTAGTCTGAAAGCTTTTGTATTAAAACAATCCAATTATGAAAATACAAACTCAAATCACCAAGTCTCTGGTCTTGTGCATGGGTGAGCTTTCTTGAGTCAAATTATTAATGTCCACAACTTAATATTTCTCCCTCTCCCTTCCTCCCTCTTCTTTCTCATTCTCATTCTAAAATTTTGAACTGCAAAAGGGTCATACACAGAAGTTCACTAAGTAAGAACTGATGGTAACAGAAGTCACACAAAGCCTCTCTGGCTTCCAGGAGAGTAACCTCTCTGGATCCATCAATGACCGCAAAGGTCCCCCTTGTCACAATCTCAGCTATGCAATACCTCAGAATCTTGGTCCCTGAGCCACAGTCCCAATGGCCCACCAACACCCAAGTCCCATTCCACTCATGACTTTTGCCAACCACTGGGCCAAAGCTACTGCCAACTCCACTGCCTGGAAATGTCTGCTGCTTCTGCTTGATTCGGATGTTTGTTCAATTCACACTCATCATTAAATGTCTCCCTAGCACACATTCATCTCAAAGGCTCCTTTACTCCGGTATGAAGGCAGAGGTGATGCATCTTAGATAAACTGCATGCAGGAAGTACTTCCTTCTGGCCAATGGAAACTCAGTCACTGGATTCCTTCAGGGACCACTCAGATGAAGAGCTTTATATTCTCCACCCTTTACTTCCAGCCTCTAACTCATTAAACCTCAGTATATTATGGTAAAGGGATTCATTTTACAGATGAGAAAAACCTAAGTCCACAGAAGACCCTTGGTCTCACAGAAAATATCTCTAAGCCAGCACGGAGGGTACCTTCCTCTACTCCTGAGATCTGAGGAACATTTGGGCCCAGTATCAGCGAAGACATAGTTGAATGGGCGGGACTTTGCTACACACCAGAGTTGTTTCCTTAATGCAGGCCCAGCTTTGGCCTCCTGTTGGCCTCCTGCACTTCCCTGTGTTCCCTGGGGCTGGCAAAAATCTCCACCAGCTTCTCTGGAAATATCCCATCCACATGCAGGGACCACTCCTCTCATGCACAGAGAGAAAGGCATTCTAACCTTGAGTCGTAACCTAAGAAACACAAACTGGCTGATACAAATGACAATTTTTTTTAATGAAAGTCAGATTCTCAAATGTTTTGATTTAAAAATATTTTTTTTATTGATTTTTAGAGAGGATGAAAGGGAGATGGGGGAAAAAAAAGAAACAACATGTGAGCAGAACATGGATTAGCTGCCTCCTGCATGCTCCCCAAGGGGGATCGAACCTGCAACCTGGGCATGTTCCCTGACTGGGAATCGAACCAGCAACCTTCAGGTATACAGGATGACTCCCAACCAACTGAACTGCATGGACCAGAGCAAGGATAAGAATTTTCTTTTTTAAATATATTTTTATTGATTTCAGAGAGGGAAGGAGAGGAAAAGAGAAACACACCAATGAAAGAGAATTATTGATCAGCTGCTTCCTGCATGCCCCACACTGGGGATTGAACCTGCAACCAGGGTATGTGCCCTGACCGGGAATTGAACCATTACCTCCTGGTTCATAGGTTAGTGCTCAACCACTGAGCAACACTGGCCCAGCAAGTTGAATTTTTTAAAACCATCTATCCTCCCTAATTGTAATGTGAGCTTTGTCCTATCCAAGTTCTATGAACTGCTCCACCTCCAACACACACACATACCAACAGGGAGCCCTTCCCAGAGCAAGCTCTGTGGCCCAGGTCCTTGGGAACAATGGCACACGCATCCCGGGGCTTTGACTGTGAGGAGACAGGAAGGCAGAGAGGAGGAATCCTTAGTTGGGGCCGGGAGGAAAATCGAACCCTTGAAAATTGCAAAACAAAAAATGCCAGGAGAGATTCTTCACTGTCGCAGCTGCTCACCAGAGAAATCTCTCCTCATTTGGGGATGACATCGGCAGGCCTGATTTTTTTGTCACCAGTCACTCCGCACTTGCTTTAATTATGCAGCACACCAACAGAAATTTTCTTTCTGATCACATAAATCACGTCACCGTGACACGGACTCGATAGGCTCCGCTAGAACAATGCGGCGAGAGCTATCGACTCCATCGCTCAAGTCCACAAGGTGTATCATTTAGCCAAGAGTGATAATTAGACGCAGAATATACTGAAAACTGTCAATAGGCATGTCAATAGGAGAACTCTTAGCATCTAACACCCAGTGAATCAATGGTGTTTTTCAGCTATAAAATCAAGAAAATGATAGCTTTCAAATGAATGGTGGAAAGGAAACAGGAGCCTCCTTGGGGAGGAATAAAACAGCTCAATTTTCCCTTACTGAGTGCCTCTCCAACTGCCTCACTCAATGGAAAAGGTCACAGAACATTACAGCAAAATTTCTCTGAAACACGATGTACAACAGCGCTGGGACATGACATGCTGCCTGGGCACCCCACAGAGGCCTGGCTATCTTTGACCTGACAGGAGCAGCGAGTGGGTCAGCAGATGGCACCCAGAGCCGGGGGAGGGGGAGGCTGAGCACAGGGGAGAACAACCCTGACTGAGTGTAGGGATGGAATGGGGGTGTCTGAGCCCAAGCACAGAGGCAGTGGGACTTGGACTGGGAGAGCATAGTCATCAACACAAATATTAATACCGTATTTGCCGGCGTATAAGACGACTGGGCGTATAAGATGACCCCCTAACATTTCCACTCAAAATACAGAGTTTGTTATATACTCGCCGTATAAGACTACCCACTCTTCCGCACACCTTCCACACACCAAATAAAAGGTAAAACAATATCAGATTTGATTTTAACATTTTAATTTATATTCAAATGCTTATGACATGCAGGAAAACTGTCACAAGGCTGTATGTAATCAAACATATACATAAAACAGTGCAAGTTTATTACCGGTAAACATACCGGTAATTCACTAAAGAAAACACACTCTATAGACTGGTACCGTAGATGCTTCTCAGGAACACAGGCAAGCAGCCCACAACCTAGAGGGACTGTCAATGATAGAAGAAAGAT
>NW_006292343.1:592599-614843 GCF_000327345.1 Myotis davidii | reverse complement strand
CATACACCCAGCAGCGCTGCTGATGCCTGAACGGTATGTGGAATGAAGTGGGCGGGCATCGGGAGGCCACTATGGCATGGGGCAAGCACTATGGGCAGTCCATCTGAAGTGTACCTGGCGTATAAGACGACCCCCCACTTGGAGGCATATTTTTCAGGGCCAAAAAATTGTCTTATACGCCGGCAAATACGGTAGATAATACTTACACGCTGCTCTAAGAATTTTGCACACATTACCTCACTTAAGCCTCACGACAGCCTGTGCAATAGGTAGCATTACTGGCTCCATTTTACAGGTGAGGAAATTGAGGTGTGTAAAGGTTCTTTGCCCACGGGCATTCAGCTAGTGAGCCACGGAGCCAGAATTTGCATGCCCTGAAACTGTGCCCTTAACCCCCAGGCTATGCCGCCTCTGATGGTCACCTGGCAGCACCCAGTTACACCTGCCTTTTCCTTTTTAACAAGAGGAGATGACAAGTAAACCTGTGTGAAAGGTCAAATGGTGCTAGGTGTCCCTGGACAAGTCTCGGGACTGCTCTGGGTCTCTGCTTCTTCATCTGTAGAAAGGGAGACTCGACCCATAGAGTACGCAAAAATATACTGAGCTTACTACGGTGTGTGTGTGTGTGTGTGTGTGTACTCTTAGTCATGGCTTGAAAACTACATCATCATCTTCAATGTACTGACAGGTAAACTGAGTCTTAGAGCGGTTTAGTAAAATGACTGTGAGAACCCAGTGGGTCTGACTCTCAGGCTGTTCTCTCCATCACCACACTGAACTGGAGACTCTAAGAAGGCTTTGTGCATAATGTGTTGGGAACAGCAACTAGTACGCTTGGTTAGTTATAGGAAGAGTAGAAAGGGGGAAGGGCAGGGGAATGAAGGAGAGAGAGAAAACCAGAAGCCAGAATTAATAGGAGCCCCAGGGAAAAGATACACATATATGTACGCATCTGGGCAGGAGAGCAAATAACCTCATCAATTAACAAATCAAGAGAATTACATAAGTTGCTCTTTCTAGTTCCAATCTAATATACTATTTATTTAACTTATTGCTCTCTTTAGGGGTTCTTAGTATATTAAATTGGGGTTTTTGTCAAACAAAGCAATACATCTAATTTCAAATAACAGGTTCTGAGCTTGGTCCTCTTATTTAATAATGTATGTTTACTCTGCTCTGTTCTTGAAGCTACCACTTTTTAAAAATATACTCTTGCCCTAACCGGTTTGGCTCACTGGATAGAGCATTGGCCTGCGGACTGAAAGGTCCCAGGTTGGATTCCGGTCAAGGGAATGTACCTTGGTTGTGGGCACATGCCCAGTAGGGGGTGTGTAGGAGGCAGCTGATCTATGTTTCTGTCTCATCGATGTTTCTAGCTCTCTATCCCTCTCCCTTCCTCTCTGTCAAAAAATCAATAACATATATATATTAATGTGATACAGGAACTCTACCAAAGACACTGCCTTCAGTAAAATAAACCAGTTGTCAGGCCAAAGACAGAAATGGCAGCCTCATCTTCTATATATACCAGTATAAAGGCCTAATATGCAAATTGTTCCCTCAGGAGTTCAATCGCTCACTATGATGTGCACTGATCACCACAGGGCAGTGCAGAGTGAAGAAAGACCCCAGCAGGCAGCCGGAAGGCCCGATCGGCCCTGATCGCTGGCCAGGCCTAGGGAAGCTACCTGTGCACTAATTTCATGCACCAGGACTCTAGTAATTAACTAATCATTAATGGACATTAGCCTGATGACATTTGCAATGACTTACCCAGCAAGGTATGTGGCTATATGCACACATAATCAAATACTTCACCATACCTGGAGCTTCATGTTAGGGCTGCCTCCTTCACTGGTTTCCTTTTCTATTATACATGTTTTTCTATGTTGCAGGAAATTCCCATGCTTTGATCCCCACCAAGGCAAGAAGGAAATCCAGAACACAACTGATTGAGTGGGTAGTATCAACAGACCCATAGGATGTTCTTAGAAAATAATTATGCTTGACCCAAATCAATCATCATCACCGTCATCAGTAGCAATAGCTCTCCAAAGGGTCTTCCTGCTTCTCCTCTTGTCCCCTAGAGTCTAGGACAGTGGCCTGCAAACTGCGGCTCGCAAACCACATGTAGCTCTTTGGCCCCTTGAGTGTGTCCACGAAGTTTCAATCGCACTGTACGTGCGCACCCGCATGTGGTATTTTGTGGAAGAGGCACACTCAAGGGGCTGCAGTTTGCCGACCACTGGTCTAGGACATACATTAATTATGTTCATCCTCTACACAGAACCATCCAGTGCTTCCTATCTCACCCAGGGAACATGCCACACTACTCACTATGGCTTACAAGGACCACCCACAGGCTGGAGTTGCTCTCCAGCTCAGGGCTCGCATTTTTCTGTTCCCTCTATCTGGAGTGCTCTTCCACTAAATCCCCCTGGGAGGCTTTTTCTTATTTTTCTAGTTTCAGGACAAGTATTTCCCTCACCAGAGAGTTCTTACCTAAACATGCTACCTGAAGCAGAGCACACACACAGGTCCCCTCACTTCCTCTTGATTGCACGCCGTTGCCTTCATCACACTTATCACAAACTGATAGTTGTATACTATTTGTTATTTTCTCCTTCCTCCACCTATAAAGTAAGCGTCAGGAGGTGGCAACTACCTAAAACTTTGCCTCAGTCGCAATAGGTTCTCACTCCATAATTAATGACTGAATAAATGAATGAACCTAAGTGTGCAAGAAAAAATAAAATTAGAATCAGTGATAAAATCAGCCACTAGTTGGGTTACTTAATTCTAAGCATCTTCAGGGAGCACAGTTAGAGATTTTCCCCAAAAAGCATGGAGATCATTCTGATTAAAAGGCATAATCATGAAAAACAGAGGTAAGTTGAGGCAGGGATGCAGCTGAAGAGCGATGTTTACTGGAAGGGGTTTGTAAAAACAAAATATCCCAAATCTCCAAAACTAAAAAATGCAGAGAACACCAGAAATACCCCCTTACTGCTATCCCTATTTCTAGCTTTACAGAGGAATATAAGAAAGCTATATATGGGACTTCCTGTTCTAGTAATAATCAAGTAACTTGTATCCAACTAACTATCCCACAGATAAAAGTTATAAACTCTGGAGAAAATATACGCAACAACTAATTGAAGGCAGGAATGGAGAAAATCCATAGATGTTCATGAAAGAAATGAACCATATTAGGTGATACCTATGTTTAAATAGCATTTCCCTTGAGCCCACTTTGCTGTCTGCACTGCACACAGGAGCTAGAACTCAAGAAGAAAGCTGCAGTGTCACTGGCTTAAAAAGGCAGGAGGCAGGGTAATCAAAGTGGCTGGAAATTGTAAAGGTAAATCCAAGAGCAGAAGAGTGACAAAGGTAGGAAATCTGCCCAGATCTCCTCACAATCCTTAGCTTACTCCTGAACCAGTGGCACACAGGGGAAGTCCAAGTAGCCTGGAAGAAATTGACAGGTAAAAGTCTGAAAAGGCTACCAGGAATTTCATAAACTATCCATCAGAGGGGAGTCGAAGTTTGGAGTTTGAATTCTGACAAGGTAAATAACTTCCCTAAAGGAAGACACCTTAAAAGTATAGACTATACCTAAGGATTATGGCTTTGCACTAAAACCAATAACAAAATTAAAAGAGACTGCCATGACAAAGTATACAAACAAGCCTCCCCATGATCAAGGTTATCTGCAAAAATAAGTAAGTTAGCTGCAAAAATCAACCAAAACAGAAGTCAACACTTTTCAGAAGAAGAAAACAGAATTGAGAATCTCTGCAATATATTAACACAATGTCTTATATACAATGAAAAATACTAGACATGTAAAAATGTGACTCAGAGTCAAAGTGAAATCAGCCAAAAAAAGCAAACCCTGAGGTAACCCAGATGTTTGAAAAAGTAAACAAGGCCTTTAAAAAAGCTATTATAAATATTTTCAAGAAATTCAAAGAGCATCATAATGGTTAAAACATATTGAGGTATTCTCAACATAACATTTTAAACTACAAAGAAATAACCAAGTAAAATTCTATAATAAAAGTAAAGTATCTAAAATGAAAAAAAAAAATTGCTGGTCTTACCAGCAGATGAAAATGTTAGGGGGCAGGGAGCTGAAAATAAAGGATCATTCAACTTGAAAGAGATCAGTAATATTTAAAGATCAATAATATTTATCCAATATGAAAAACAATTAAAACAAATAAGCAGAACCTCAGTTAAATGTGGGACAATACCAAGTGCTCTAACATATGTATAATTGGAGTCCCAGAAGATGAAAAGTCAAAATGAGCCAAAAACAGTATTTAAACAAAAATTTCCCAAATTTGGGGAAAATCAACAATGTACTGATCAAAAGGCTTTATTAACTAAAAACTGGATAAATACCAAGAAAACCACACTAATGCTCTGACAACAAAAAAAAAAGAAAAAGAAAATCTTAAAAAGTACCCAAAGGACAGCCTTGCCTGGTAGTTCAGTTGGTAGGAGAGTGGTCCTGATATGTTGAGGTTGCAGGTTTGATCCCCAGTCAAGAAGCATACAAGAATCAGCCAATGATTTCATGAGTGGGTGGAATAACAGGTTGATGTGTCTCTTGCTCTTTCTCACTCTCTTCCTCTCTCTCCCAAATCAAATTTTAAAAAGAAAATGTTTGATGAATATATCCGGAGGACAGACACCTCAAATTCAGGAGATAACAAAACAATTTATAGCTGGCTTATCCTTAGAAACTAAGGATACCAGAATCAATTGGAGAATATCTTTAAAAAGCTGAAAGGAAAAAATAAACTATTAATCTGGAATTTCACATGCCACAAAAATAACCTTCAAAAATGAAGACAAAAATAAAGATTTTACTGATATATGAACAATGACACAATTCATTACCAGGTGACCATCACCACACTAAATTTTGCTTAATGAAGTGTTACCAGATAAAAACATGTACAGGAAAAATGAAGAGTATCTGAAGTAACAAATATTTATATAAAAATTACTTTTTCTCTTAATTTACTTAAATGTATACTGACAGCTTAATACAAAAATTAAAACAATCTGTCACAGGACTTGTTATATAGATGCAAAAATGTATAACAAAATAGCACCAAAACAAGAAGGAACGATAAATATAATGGAATTAAATGGTTTCAAAGTTGTTACATTTATATGAAGTTATACAATATTAACTCTTAGTAGGCTGTGAAAAAATAAGCTAAATTAACGTTGCAAATTTTAATCTCTGAAAAAAATGCTAAAATAGTTTAAAAGCCATAAGAGAAATTAAAATATAATACTAAAAAGCATTTCATTTATCAAAAAGGCAGCACAAAAATTAAAGTAAAAGCAGATGGGGCAAATAGAAAATACCTTCCAAAGTGGCAGACTTATGCCTAAACTTAATAAATAAGATGTAAATGTCTAAACACCATGATTAACAGAAAAAGGTCACTAAAGTGAATAAAATATCAAAGATGAATTGAGTGCTATCTACAGAAATGCACTTATAAATATACAAAAAGGTTGAAAGTGAAAGAATGAAAAAATGTATGTACATCTGGAAAGTAAATATAAAAACGTTGGTATTACTACACTAATATCAAACAAAGTTAACTTCAAGACACAGAATACCACTAGAGATTTAAAGAGGGATGTTACATAATTATTAAAGAGTCAGATCATTGGGAAGACATATAAACTATGAATGTTTGTGCACTTATATACAAAGCTTCAAATTATATGATGCAAAAACTAGACATATATAAAAAGAGAAACTGACAAATCCACAATCATGGTTAGAGTATTAATACCCATTCCTATGCAACTGATAGACCCACATAACAAAACAAAATCCAGTAAGGATCCCTACATTTGAACACACTAGTGAACAAATAACTCTAATAGACTTTTATAGAACACTATACCCAATAACTGCAGAATATTGTTTTCAAGTACACAGGTATACATGTGTGTGTGTATTTCTGTTTTATCTGTGATAAAACAGAATGATATCTGTGATATCATTGATCTATTATTCTATCCTTATATCAATGCCATACTGTTTTGATTACTGTAGCTTTATCGTAAGTCTTCAAATCAGGGAGTATGTGTCCTCCAAATCTGTACTTTATCAACAATAAAGATAAATTAAATAAATAAATAAAATGTGTAACTTCTGTGGAATACAAATTGTAGCTCAATAAAGCTACTTTAAAAAAATTAATAACCCCGTAGGCAAGAGACTGAACAAGAAAATGAAAAAGAGAGAAAGTCAATTCAGCAATGGAAGAGGGCTACTACTAAAGAGTCCGCAGACATTAAAAAGGATAATAATGAAATAATGTGAGTAGTTTATGTCAATAAATTTAACAATTTAGATGAACTGGATAAATTCCTTGAAAATTCAGCTTAATGAAATGGACACAAAGAGAAATGAAAAATCTCGATAGCCTATATTTATTAAAGAAATTAATCTTATAATAACATGTAAAACATAAAACCTTCTGAGAAAGAAATCAACAGGCCCAAAGGGTTTCATTGGTGAATTCTATCAAAAAAAATGTAAGATAAAAACAATACCAAAATTACAAACTCTTCAAGAAAATAGAGAAGGAACATTTGCCAACTCATCCTGAGGCTTGTATAACACCCCCAAATATGACAGAGACATTACAAGAAAAGAAAACTACAGACCAATTTACATCATGAACATAGACTAAAATACCCTGAGCAAAATATTAGCAAACTGAATCCAGAAATATAAAACAATGGATAATACATCATGACCAACTGATGTTAATTACAGGAAAGTATGATGATTTTAACATTTAAAAGTCAACAAAATGCATTCATCATATTAACAAGTAAAAAGGGTAAAAACCCATATGGTTTTTTTAATAGAGGCAGAAAAAGCATTAGACAAAATTCACACCCATTCATGATAAACTAAGAATAGGAGAAAATTTATTCAATCTGATAAAGGGCATCTAAGAAAATCTCTACCCAATATAATACAAAATGATAATGTTTTGAACACTTTCTTTCTAAAATTGGGAATAAGGCAAGAATGTCTGTCCTACTTCTACTCAGCATTGTAATGAAGGCCCTAGCCAGAGCAATAAGACAAGAGCAATAAACAAAGACATGAAATTGAAAACTAAGAAGTAAACTGCTTTTATTCCTGACAATTGTTTATACAAATCCCCCTATCAAACTTAAAAACCAAAAATAAAAATACTAAGTGACTTTAGCAAGGTTACAGGTTACAAGGTTAATACACACACAAAAAAAATTATATATCTTTTCATATTTACATATTAGAAGTAAGGAGCTGGAAATGAATTTGTTTACAATTCCATCTATAATGGCATCAAAAGCATAAAATAATAATGAAAAACTTAATAAAATATGTGCAAGACCTCTACACTAAAAACTACATAACATATGAATACCTGGACAGATGCAATATTTTTACGGATTTGAAGATTTCATATTGTTTAGTTGTCACTGCTCCACAAATTGATATATAGATTCAATGCAATTCAAATCATAATCTCACAAGCATATTTTTAGAAACTGACAAGTTGATTCTCAAATTTATATAGAAAAACAAAGGATCCAAAAAAGGCAAAGACTCTTAAAAAGGAGTATAAATTTGGAGGGCACAAACTCCCAGATTTAAAGACTTACTATAAAGCTACAGTAATCAAAACAGTATGGCATTGACATAAGGACAGAAAAACAGACCAATGAAGCATAACAGATAAACCAGAAATAGATCCACACATTTATGGCCAATTGATTTTTTTTTGACAAAAAGTTTCAAAAATAACTAAATGGAAAAAGTATAACAAAAAAAGAATAAAGAGGGATGGAACAACTCCATAAGCATATGGACAACAATAAATCTCAAATTTGAACTCACAGATGTGAAAATTAATTTACCATGGATCAAAGACTTAAGCATAAAAGCCAACATGCTAAAGCTCCTAAAAGAAAACATAGAACATCTCACAACCTCAAGGAAGGCAAAGATTTCTTAGAACACAGAAAATACTAATCCCCCTCTCCCACCCCCACAAAAGATAAATTTGAATTTATCAATATAAACCGTTCTGCTTATCTACAGGCACTGTAAAGGATGTGAAAGAATAACCCAAAGACTGGGAAAAATATTTGAAATAAATAGAGATAGCTACAAATGTAATACAGATATCTGACAAAGGACCTGTAACCAGAATATATAGAGTACTCTGACAAATCAATAACTAAAAAAACAAATAACTCAATTTTTAAGTGGATAAATACTTTAATAGTCCATCCACCAAAGATGATAAATGAATTGCCAGTAAACCCATGAAAAGATACTCTGCATCATTAGTCATCAGGAAAATAAAGACTGAAACCATAATGAGATACCATTGCATATCTATCAGGATAAATAAAGTTAAAAACACTGCCAACACCAAATATTGGAAAGGATGTAGAGTAATTGAAAATTGCAAACACTGATGGTCGAAGTGTAAATGGTATAATCACATCAGAAAAGAATATTGCCAGTTTCCACAAATTTAAACTCATATCTGCCTAACAATTCCACTGCCTAACAATTGTGTTATCCATGAGATATAAAAGCCTAGAGCTACATACAACTGTCACATGAATGCTCATATTAGCTTTAGTCATAATAACCAAAACTACAACCAACCATCAACAAGAAAATGAGTGTGGGGAGAACAGAAAAGGGGAAATTTCTGAGATGATGGAAATGCCCTATATCTTCATGTATCAGTGTATACATTTAATAAAATCATTGAGAAGTACATAAGATCCATGCACTTTACTTTATGATTTAAAAAGAAGCAAATAAAATTTGCTTCAAAAAGAAGATTTTAAAAAGTTAATTGGATAGCGCAGTAGTTAGCATCAGCTCAATTATGCTATGGTAACAAACAGCCTGGAAGTCTTAGTGCCTTAAGTAGGAGTATGCCTGCTAACCAAATGCAACCTGCTGGCCAAAAGCAGCCTGCTGCCTATGTTGTAAATAAAGCTTTACTAAATCACAGTCATGCCCATTTATTTATATATTTATATATGTAACTAAGTAGAGTAAAAGCCTAAGATAGTTTCTATCCTTTATCGGCAAAGTTTGCTTTCTGACCCCTGGCTTGAAACCATGAAGGTTCATTTCTCACTCATGCTCCATGTTAATTAGATATCAGCTGGGAGGTCTGCTTCATGTCATCCTCATTATCAGGCCTGGCTGATGGAGCGACTACCTGGAATGATGCTGGCCCCTGTGATGAGGGAAATGAGCAAGCTCTAAAGGACCTTACACCAGCAATTCAGTGATCTGGCTCCGAAGTTCCACATCACTTTTCCTTACAACTCCTGGGCCAGAAGTGTTCACATGGCCCCATTCACACAAGGGGACCAGAAAAGGCAATCCCACCATTTGTTTAGACATGGGCCTGGGCGTGGAGAACTGGGAAATCTGCCAACCAGCACTAATGACTACCACAATTAAACTGAGAACCATCAGTCCAGGTGTTTATTTCCAACAAACATGAATGACCCTACTAAAATATTGCCCTGCTGGGTAGATGCTCTAATCCTAGACATTCCCAAAGTTGCCCCTCACCCTTCCCTTTGGCTCCTGTGTCACTAGTTAGAGCAGCCCAGCACTGCGTTCTGCACGCATATTGGATCTAGATTGCAAATCTGACCAACCATCACCTTCACATTTAATACTTGGTAGGGACTCCAGTCCTCATGAACAAGTCAAGTCTCTGTGCCCCAGACCCTGCCACACCTCTGAGACCCTGCAGCCTCATCTCTCCACTGGTTCAATGTCATGCTGGAATACAGCTTACAATTCCCCTGTGTGGATCACCCTCTCCTATCATTCCTAACCTTGAACATTTCAGTCATTATGTTGTCCACAGAGTTTTCCATGACCACCAGTCAGAGAAAACTTTGCTACTATTGCATCAGACCCAAAGTGCATAATCAGAGCACTTCACCCATTGGGTTCAATGACAGCTAACTTACACAGCACTCACCAGGTGTCAAGCACGTTTCTAAGCACTATTCACATATCATTTCATTTAGTCCTTATCCCAGCCTACAGATAGGTGCTAGTATCATCTCTAGTTTACAGATAAGGACACTGAGGCATAGGGTTGTTAATTAATTTGTGCAACCTCCAACAGGCAGCAAGTGGCAGAGCTGGGGTATGGCCAGTAGGCTGCAAGGCAAACTCTTAACATCTTGCTACCCTGCATTTCAACACTGAACAAGATAGGTCTGTCTGCCTTTGAAAGTGAGGCAAAACTAGAAAAATAGCATCTCGTTCCTATCGATACCCCCAGAGGCCTGGATCATGGGCATTTAGACAAGAGTAGCTGCTTAAATCAGGGTTTGTTTGGATGAAATGAGACCCGGGATTCCCCAAACCAAGCTTTCTGCTAAATAAAGTCCTCTTGACTTGTGACATTTAAGAAGTGGACAGATAATTACCACATATACCTTTTCCTGAACCCCAGCCCTTCCTCCAGGGCTGCTGTCCTACTTGGAAATGGAGAGACAGGAAAGGTCCGAACTGCAGATCTTCAGAAAACAAGATACTCTGAGTTGGGACCAGCATCCAGCCAATCATTCAGGAACTTTCACAGAATCCTGACTGAAATGTGAGAACTCGGCTTCTCTGTTCAGAAAACAACACAAAGCTTTCCTAAAAGTTTTTCTTTCCGCATATAATTACGCTTTCGATTGTTAATAGCTATAATTATGGAAGATGGCATTGTCGTGCCTGTAATTTTTCCTATCCCCTTTGGTATTTATTGATAAATGGCTTTATTAAAAAATAATGATAATTACCTTGTTTTGGTTATATATCAATATCGTTTCAGTTTTTCTTTATTGCCAATTATGGAATTTTATGGATTGCTAACATTTAGTTCTTTTATTGGTTTACATTCTCTTGGTGGTACAAAAAAGGGGGAGAAATTAACAATAATTTAATCCCTTCATTTCCTGACTCCCCCAACTCTGTGAAGAAAGCAGTCTATGCCTGCTACACAATTCTAACAATTAGCTGCATACCCCCAAATTCTCCTCTATGGGCCAGTGCCTCGCCAAATGGTAGAAAATGAAAGGCTCTTCCCCAACATCGCACCTCACAGAATCAGCACCCAGAGCCCAAAACAAAGCCCTGTCTGGTGCGACCAGGGTTTAAAATCTACTAAATTAACTACAAGATCGGAGAGGCAAGTAGCTGGTCTCGGTGTTCCCCAGAAAAAACCCCATTGGCTTTACCGCCACGGCCAAACCACCTTCCACACAGCTCTTGGATAGCTCCTTCCAAAAGAACCTCTCCTTGGACCTCTTTTGAGTTCTCTCTGGAGACTCTGAGCTCTCAAAAGCTTAGAAGAGTACACACCCCTTTGTTTATGAGCTGTCCTCCACTGGGTACAGCCTAGCTCATAGTCTCTCTGCCAAACTTGAATCAATGCCCCGAATGTAAGTGGTCCATGCTTCTTTGCAAACAGTGCATCTGACAGTGTTTTCATGAGGAAGTGAAGTCCTTGCCCTTAGCATCAAGAAGAGGAAGTGTATGAGCCTTGGTACTTGCTGTATAAGTCAGACTGCGCTAGGAGGGAGAGGACCACAAGCAAAGAGCATCACATTTGGAATCAGACCCCACCTGTCTAACCTTAGGCCATGCTCTTAACCTCTTTCCACCTTTCTTCCTGCAAAAATAATTTCAGCGACACCTGCAACTCAGAATTGTTGTAAGGATTTAATGAGTTAAACATCTGGCACATACTGATTGTTTAATATATGCTATTAGCTCTTTCACTTTCTTCTAGCTTAGCAGTTTTCAACTGAGGCAATTTGCTCCCCAGGAGACAGTTAGCAATGTCCAGAGAAAATGTTTGTGATCACAACTTGGGGAGGGCCATGCTGGCACCTAGTGGGTAGAGGCCAGATGCTGCTAAACATCCTACAGTGCACAGGATGGCCCCCACAACAAGAATTACTCAGCCAAAAATGTTAGCAGTGGCAAGATTGGGAAGTCTTGCTCTAGATCAGTGTGAGATAATTCTTTCATTATGGCTGTTTATTCTCCATATATCCTCTCTCTTTAAATGAGCAAAGACTTACTGAGGACCTACCATGTGCAAAGTGCTATGCTAGGCGGAGCCTTAACCATCTTGTATATTCGGTTGCTGGCTGACCTTTTCCCAGAGCAACTCCCATCCTCAAATATTGTCCAACCTTATGAACATCAAGTTCTGGCTTCTTTCTTCTCGATGCTGCTCTCAGCGGCCCTGAAGTCAGGCATGCTATGTGTCAGAGCAAAGGCCTGTATTAATCAACCATTCCAAATATGGCAACAGCAGCATGAAAATCAAAGAGTGGGCCTTGGGGACATCAATATTTGCATGTTCATAATAAATACTTAACTACACATCTGTGCAATGTTCAATGTAGTTGAGGGAGAAAAAGAACATTTATGTTGATATTTGTCAACTTCCACAACTCGAGCATCGGATGTGCTAAAGAAAACTGTAAAGCTGAATAGTCATAAAGATGATTTTAAATGTGTTTATAAATATGCACTTATGAATTGGAGATATGCTTGATTTACTCTGAAGTTTTTCTAACCATCAATTAACCTATAGCTACCACTTGGGTTAGTGGAACAACTTTTCAATCTGTGTATTAAACATCCATCTCTTTCCATCTTATGCTAACCTCCACAACTCATACTGACCTAGGCTTCAACACCCAAGACTCGGCTTCATGTTTTTATTCTTCTCTGTATATGTTGCGCATCTGTGTGAGTACGTCTCTCTGTGTGCAGAAGCCCTAGTTACCACATTTCAATCCTCCAGGCTCTACTGTTAGTTCTTTGTGGTCATATTATCATTTCATTGTCATAAATCACTACAGAGGCAGAGGGTATCCCCTTTGTTTTTGAGGGGGTAAGAGTGAAGACTTAGAGAGGTTAAGTAATTGGGCCAAAGTCACACAGCTAAAAATTCTCAGTAAGAGTGTTCTGAGAATTTTGTGCGTCTAATTCCAAAACCCATGTTCTTCACCATTACACTACTTAGGAAGAAAGAGCCTCCATCTGGTGAGTGCTCCTCATAAAGAAGGAAGCAGTGGGCACACCCTTTGACTCAGCAAATCTACCTCAAAGGAATGCTCATTCACAGAAGCTAGCTCATATATATATATATATATGCTGCATAACTTGAAAGGGAGAAAAGAATAAACAACCTAAATGAGGGAAGTAGATCCACGCTATGGAATGTGGGAATTCCGTACAAAGTAGGGGGAATACGGCAAAGAGAGCTTTGCTTACCCATTATCCATCTTCGCTTCTTCCATACTAACAATACTCTGATTTAATAGATGTGTGCTAGCAAATGTTTCACAACCAGCTCGCTCTTGCACCAGTTTTTATGGTGTAAATATTCCCGCTATGGCCAACTTTAAGCTACCAAGTTGAGGCTCACAAAAATTCCTAAGAATGTAACAATTGGTTCTTGCAACCAAGGAAGAGCTAGCTCCAGCACATGATTGCCTAGGGCAGTGGTTCTCAACCTTCCTAATGCCACGACCCTTTAATACAGTTCCTCATGTTGTGGTGACCCCCAGTTTCATTGTTACAAATTGAACACAATTCAAGCATAGTGATTAATCACAAAAACAATATGTAATTATATAGATGGTCTTAGGCGACCCCTGTGAAAGGGTCATTCAACCCCCAAAGGGGTCGCGACCCACAGGTTGAGAACCGCTGGCCTAGGGGTAAGCAACAAGGTATAAACAATTTGTCCTTCCTTAAAAGTGTGACAGACAGCAAGTGTGGAAGCTTTTTCTCTTCTTCTCCCCTTCTTCCTCCTTCCTGCTTGGAATTCAGATGATATGACTGGAACTCAGCAGCTACTTTGAGCCATGAAGCAACATAAAAAATGATGGTGGTACAGACAGACAGAAGGTACAGAAAGAAAGGGGGAGCCTTGTCTCTGTTGATTTCATGGAGCCAACACAAGAGCTTTGGCCCGTCTACCTCTGAGCTCCTCTATTGGAAATAAAATAAAGCTCCTATTTTAATCCATAGCTGCTTTGGTTTTCTGTTACATGACACCCAACTAATACAGACTTTGCTTTCACATCTCTATTACTTATATCTTTTATAATGAGAATGTGTTATTTTTTAATTAAAAAAGCAAAATAAATTTTTAGAGTCAAGCGGTTGGACCCTTAATAAATGTTTCCAAGTTGCCAATTCTTATAACAGTATCCATGGATCACAGGGCCAGGGGCGAGGAAAACCAAGAGAAAGTGCAAGCCTGGCACACAAATCTACAATGTGGGCATGCCCTGAAAATGAAAGGGAAAGACTGGAATCCAACCAAGTTCTCAAACTGCCAAAAAGATGACTGGCCAAAAAGGATTCAGAGGCCTCCTGAGGTAAGCCTTGGGTGAAACACACAACAGGTGATGGAGAAGCACAGGATGTGCTGCCAGGCTGACGTCTCCACTCCAGAAAGTTCCCATGAAGCCTGCCCACGGAGAGGACTCATCCCCTGGCTCACAGCACAGGCTCCTAAGCTGTCCCAATTAAGGGGACCCCGGAGACTGTAAAAAGGAAACAGAAGACAGAATCTCAAACCACATAGCGTGGGATGGAGCAAGAAAATACGGGACCCATTCAAGTTTCCGGGCCCAAAGGGAGAGCTGCAAACAGCAATCTGGTGGTTAGGAAAGTCCTGAGGGAGAGCGCAGACAAATCCAATGGGGTCTTCATGGTGTCTATTCCCCAGGGGTCACAAATATTTTACTGAGAGTGACACATTGCAAAATCAATCGCAGTGTAATTCTTCTGCCTTGTCTTACACAAAATAACTGCCAGGTGTATTCAGGATGCATCTTTGGAGACCATTTCAAGTCACTATGTTCTACATGCACCCTGTGTGCCCAAGATTAGGGTCTATGCCAGGGTTGGGCAAACTTTTTGACTCGAGGGCCACAATGGGTTCTTAAACTGGACCGGAGGGCCGGAACAAAAGCATGGATGGAGTGTTTGTATGAACTAATATAAATTCAAAGTAAACATCATTACATAAAAGGGTACGGTTTTTTTTTTTTTTTTTAGTTTTATTCATTTCAAACGGGCCGGATCTGGCCCACGGGCCGTAGTTTGCCCACGGCTGGTCTATGCCATGGAAAACTGGCTAAGCATAGGCCCCTATTCTTGAAGATTCTGCAGTTTTTAAAAAATGAGTTGTTAATGGGTAAAAATATCTAGAGAGCCTCCATCTATGTCTAAGCATCAGATGTACAGTCAAACTTAATGGACAAGAATTCATAAGAGGAAAGGCAAAGAGGAATGTAAAAACCACACAGAGAATACGGATCAGAGAAATATGGGTCTTCAGTCAGGCCCTAAAGAATATATATAATTAGAGCCAGAAAAAAATAGAAAGAATGTATTCCATACTGGAAAATGGCAAATAATGTGTGAACAAATATATTTCCAATAATAAAAGTAGTGGGGGGAAAAAGGAGAGTGGCGAGAAGAAAATGATAATACCGGGCATTCATGAGGAATAATGTTGAAGAGGGAAAAGTGGAAATTATTCATTCTTTCATTCATAAATTCAACAAATATTAAATGCCTGTGCACTTGTTCTAGGGCCTCAAATACCAAACTAAAGGCTCTCAGACAATAGGGAGTCCCTGGAAGCTAAATAATGGGCTCCACCTACTCGTTAGAACTGATGAAAATTCACACTTTCCACACTCTCAAAAGTGGAAAGATATTATGAGAAGCAGCCCAGATATTTCTAGGCCTCAGTAGCTCACAATTGAGAAAAGGTAACAACGAACCCAAGAGTGATGACAATGCCCATGAGCTAAGATATCTCTTTCCCAGCATCTCACAGTCAATGAAGTTGTGTCCCATCAATGCCCCAACCCTCCCAATGTTCAGTGTGCTTGAATATAGTGCGTACCCAGTAAAGCCCAAGTACGGTAAGGTCCATTGTCTCAGATGCCAGAGAATCAAAACCTAAGGCTAAGAGCATGACACGTGTCCCCCCGGGAAGCTGTGGCAGATTTTCACAGTGGTTGATGAAATGGAGGGCAGGGGTCAGAGATGCTTACAGCGAGAAACACGTAATGGATATTGGTATTTAAAACAGAAAGTAGCCCTGGCTTTAAGTTAATGTTTCATATCCAATAAAGAAGGCTAAATATCTATTGTTTTGATAGATTGCTATAAATGAAACATTAGCGGGGCTCTTAAACACCTTGCCTCAGATCGTCATTACATGAAATTAATCTTGAGCAGCATATCACACCCAATATGGCTGGATCCTATTAAGTAGCCAGTTAGGTAACATAGGCTCTGCTTTGTCTAGTAAGGACAGAATCGGGAAGGAGTCTAACAGGACAATTTCACCACTTCTGCAGCCCAGGAACACTGCAAGCCAGAACAGAATGTTTTCTAGAAATTCTCAATGTGGCCATCATGCCCCTGGAGATTTAGGATAATTTCACAGTGCCTTCCAAAAAGCATGGCCATGCTGAGTGTTTAACGTAGTTATTAGCAAAGAGTTCAGACTGGAGAGATTGTAAATCTCCATCCTGGCTCGCTGAGAATGGGGCGACCTTTGCTGCCTCCAGACCCCTCCGAGGACTTCCACGAATCATCAAAGTTGGTGAGGATTTCTTTGAAGTTTTCTTGTGGAAACTTCCATTAGGCAAAAGACGACCAAAAGCTCAAAATATAATAAACTCAGAGGGTGGGAGGAAAACACACAACCCAAATACAACTACTCATTTCAGCCAAAAACAAGCCTGAGAAAAAGCACAAACCTCCAAGAATGCAGAGAACTCAAATGTCCAAGGAACAGAGTCCCTCTTCTGGCCACACCTGCTGACTTACAGAGGCGCATGCCACTCACATGTTACCGAGGCTCCCAAATGTTCACACCAAGTGCCCACTAGCAGAGACTGATGTGGATTTTATCCTCCTAGGAGGCCCATGGAGAACTTGGGGAAGCAGAGAGTGATTTTTTGACCTTTGCATTCCACATAGCAATATAACTAGGTACCAGTAGGCACTGTAAAACCTTTTTATAACATGTTAGAGAGATAATCCATGATGTTTTTACATTAAGCCAGAAAAAAATTTTTCTCTTTGGTGTTTGTTTTGTTCATGAGACCACCTCAATCAGATTTGATCCTACAGTGAGGACAGGGTGGAGCAAAGCAGGGCTGCCCTTGACTCATTCCAACACTTACTGTCCAGATACAGATATGGATGTTTCTAGAACCATCTTGGCTCTAAATTCCTTCAATAGGGAAACTTCTCCAAAATGAAGAACGTATTTCACTCCGTATACCATTACCATGGACTCCTGTATCTAACTGTGTCTCTTCCTTTGATACTTCCAACCCACTGGAACTGCAGCAATATCTCCCTTTCTCAACCCGTCACTGTTCCATAGTAATCACATGTACATAACATGTACTTTTTACATGCTTTCTTTTTACATATTAACTCAATCATCCTAACAAGACTGTGAGATGGGTTTCTTACTAGCCCACTATAGAGGTGAGGAAACTGAGGCTTAAGGAGGCACGTAGCAATTAATTGGAAAACCTGGAATCTGAATCCAGCAATTTGGTTCCATCAGCCCTGCTCTTAATCCCAACAGTATATTGCATAGGTTTTACTTGTTCTCTCCAAAGTTGAATAATATGAACCCAGATATATAATCCAAAGAGTAATAGTGAGAGAACAAATCCTAAGTGTACTTGGCACATTTCTCCCCCATTCCTTCCACCTCACTCCCTAAACTCCCAGTATTCAGTAATTAGGTATTTCTGCTGCTCCCTTAAACATGATTTGATATAAAAACATGGCCATAAGAAATCCCAGCAAGCACAAGAGTGATAGAAAACAGACCATTGTTTATTTTGACCATGTAGACATGCCCCTGAAATTGACATCTCAGCTCTCAGCCAATATTCCAGGTATTGGGTGGTTTGCTTGACTGGAAGAGAAGGAAGAGATTAACATTAACTGAGCACTTTCTCGCTATGTGCAAGGTAATATGCTATGTGCTTTCACCCATATTATTGTCTTTAATGCCAACAGTAAGCCCACCAAAGGTAATTAATAAAATCTTGTTTTGAAAGACAAAACACACAAAAAACAGACTCAGAAAGATTAAGTACCATGGTCAAGGAGACTCACCCAGGAGCAATGGTATGTGGATTAAACCAAAGCCTGATCTGCAGCTGAGGCTATTTCTGCAACCGCATGCTGGGGAGTAGATACCCTCGCCTTTAAACCAGAATTCATTCTTAGATTTTTTTTTCCCCCTCCGAGCAGTGAGTCTTTACAGATTTACTGGTTGTTAAATGCTACTGACTCTAGCTAATTCCCAAATTAACCAGATTCCTTTTGGAGCTTATAAAATGTGCTACACACTCAACTTCTGAATTTAGCATGCAAGATGATGACCACAGCAGGAAGAATGGTGCAACTTTCTTGTTAGAACAATGCACGCCTAAAAGCCTCTTTTAATTTCTACCTTCTTTTATGGGGACTACGTGAACGAGGACACACCTAGGATACTGCATATTAATTTCAACACGGCTAATACCCAGAATGTCCCACCAATTTACTCTTCACTGACAATGTAAAAAGAAAATGATTTATGCAGATCAATCATCTCGCTCATCAAGTCCTACCCTGACAGCCAGCCTTCATCATTGCTATTTAAAAGGCACTGCTGACAGAAAAGACCGACTCTTTGATTAAGGGCCCTGTCTGGCTAACCTTTTATTTGAAGAATGATTGCCGCTGAGTGACAAATACTTTTCCATTCATTTCAAGGCAAAGATATTGACATTCAAATTCTCGATGGCTACACTGAGCAGATGCCACTGTTGGCAAGAGGCTTGAGAGCAACAGCAGGTACGCCGAGGCTCTGGGGGCACCCGGGAAAGAATAAAACAAACACACACGCACGCACGGGCTAAAGGCTCTCACCAAGCGAAGGCTGCGGGTCTCTGGGCCAAATCCTCTTTCCTCCGCAGTTATCAAAGAACATCTGTTTGTAGTTTCGCCCCTGGTCTCTCCTTAAAAGTGCCCTTGTGTTACCTTGACCCGACTTGGAACTGCACAGACAGCAGAGACTAAAAGTAAAATCGAGGTTGGGAGCATGCGGTTTCCAACCAGAGGAGGAAACATCTTCTCCCTCTCCACCCTGAATCCCACGATCCCGGCAAATCTCACACTAAACATACTGGTCTCCCAGGACTGCAAGTAACTAAATACAAAGTAGAAGAAGCATCTGAAAAATCACCTACTAAAAGCAAAAAACACCACAGTAATACATCATCCTATATGCTAAGGGGAAAGAAGAGAGACTAAAAATGTATGAAAGAGTCAGGGATTAACAGAAATGGAGTGACCAGATGAGACAGAAATTGAGCTTTAAAAAACAATGTTTTCTAATCCATTTCAGATAGACGCTATGTTGGTCAGTATTTCATATATATAACGTAAACACATGTCATCACAGGATTAGTTTGCTTGTGTTCATTTCTTAAATACAAAATATTGCCTTATAGGGAAGTGGGAAAATTATGGACTAAGGAAGGCTATTTGTGACAAGACATCCCAAAGCCTCGAGATGAATCATTTCCAGGAACAAAACTACGAGTAAAAAAGCTCAGCAGGCGATCAGTGATTCCTTTTAAATCTTGCCAAGATGCAAAGTGTAGGTCTCAAGTGCTCACAAGGGACAGGGCATCAAAAAAACCTGCAGCCCTGATGTCTGATGAATTCCCACAGCGGGAGAGGCAGGGGACAGCAGACATAGGTAGAATTGTGTTCTGTTGCCCCTGGCCAAACAGGTGACCCAGCAGCAGAGTAGAAGAAGGTAATGGGGCTTCAGAGAGAGAGAGAGAGAGAGAGAGAGAGAGAGACCTGGGTTTGACTCCAATTTTTGCTGCTTATTAGCTGAGGGATACGAAGCAAGTTACTTCCCCTCTCCAGTCCTCTGTTACCCCATCTGCAGAATGTCTATAGAATTATTTGTGGACCTTAAACAATATGCCTTAAATAAAACAACTTTCCCTTCCATCCCTTTCTCCTCGTCTTCTCCTCTTTGCTCACTTGTTTCTATGAGAGAGTAGTTCACAGGCGGTTTGGGGGAAAACACAAGATTTACAGTTACAGAGCCAACCTATGACCCCTGGGGCAGACACTTACCAGCTGTGTAGCCGTACAATCTTTGAATAAGTTCAATTTCTTCAACTTTACTAGTAAGTGAAATCAGTCATGCTAGCCCTATGTTCCCCACTGAGTTACAATGAGAAAAAAAATAAGATAATGTTAAACACTTGATAAATTTTTAAATCGATATAGAAATATTTTCCATAGTTACTGTTTTTCTCCAAAAATGGGATACTCCAACCCATTTTTATCTTTTTCCTTATTTATTTCACCCATCTATATTTCTCATGGTGAGTAATACATCAACCACCCGTTAATTAATCAATAATTATAATATCGTCTCCATTCACTAGAGCTATTAGTAGTTGCCTCTACAGCTGTCTGGAAGAAGTACCAGGTAGAAGTGACATTTCTCCCGTAACAAAAATTTACTGGAGGTTATTATGAGCCAGCAGGTGAATAAAAATGCAAAATTGAGTCAAATGGAGCAAATAGATAAATAAATGATTTCAATATTGCTACACCATATATATCACAAAGGATGCGGAGGGTGCTGATGGGGGAGGGTGTGGCTACCTGGGCGGTCAGGGGAGAGTTCTCCATGATGTGTCAGATGTGGGTCTTCCAGGGTGAGCAAGTCCTCACCAGGTGGAAAGGAAGAAAGAGGTCATTTGGGGGGAAATAATGCCAAGTGCAAAGGCACGGAGGCCCAAGAGAGATCACATGCTCCGGCAGGGACAAGGGCAAGTCCAAGAAAACCTATGGATTTAAGACTCACTCCTTTTAGCAAAGGGGAGTTTGAGTTTGAAACTGCTGTGACGTGGTCTATGGTTTAGAAATATTCGCTGGGCACCTAATCTGTGCTAGAAACTGGAGACACAAACATGGAGAAAACTATCTGACAGCCCCTCTGGGAGGGGAGTGAGGTAGTCTTACTTGCTTTCAAGTAATGTCTGAGTACCTGCCCAAATGGGGGCGCTGGGTGCCCCAGCCCCCTGGCACCAACACCCATGGCTTCTTCTCTGGCCATGGAACCTGCCCGTCCTATCCAATTTGTGGGTGTGGGTTCCTATGATTCTGCTTGACCCTACTCTTCTGTTTCTATGGACGGTGGTGCAACTATGGGTCCCCACTTACATGTTGTGAGCTCTATCCTCCGTTTTCCATCTTCCCTCCCTAATGCTAACCTACCGCTGTCCTGCTTTGACCTGTGGTGATCCTGTGGACAGCCCAATGGCTCCTGAAACTGTTTCTAAACGTGGGAAGGTCTTTATTCCAAACCTCTGCCCCTTGCTCCCTGTATGCCCTTCCAGTGAAAGTGTGAAAGGTGGTGCTAGGTGTTCACCAAATCTTGTTTCCCTGTCCTCTTCCTGGGTATACAGAGACAGAAATTGAAAACAGTTCATTTGGATTCTGATCAATAGAGGGGAAAAAGCTCATTCCAGGCCTGGCCCTTAAAAGAACACCCTAGTGCAGACTTTCTAGTGTATTAGTTTCCTAGGCTACGTTAACAATCACCACAAAATTGGTGGCTTAAAACAACAGAAACTTCTTCTCTCACTTTGCTGGATAGCACAAATCCAAAATCAAGGTGTCAGTAGGGCCACCCTTCCTCCAAAGACTCTAGAGGAGAATCCTTCTCTGCCTTTTCCAGCTCCTGGTGACTCTTGGCATCCCTTGGCTAGTAGCCACATCACTCCAAACCCTGCCTCTGGGGTCTTTACGTGGCCCTTCTTCCCTCTGTGTGTCTGTGTCCAAATATCCCTCTCCTCTCTCTTGTAAAGGGCATGAGGTTTTTTTTTATTTAAAGCTCATTCTAAATTGGTATGACTTAAGATCCCCCTCAAGATCCTTAATTATATCTGCAAAGAGTCTATTTCCAAATAGGGTCACATTCTGAGGTTCCACACAGGCATGAATCAGGTGGGTCACTATGCACCCGGAGGGCTCG
>NW_006292343.1:583878-592584 GCF_000327345.1 Myotis davidii | reverse complement strand
CCTGCTGATGCAGTCGCCAGGTGTCAGAGCTCAATTTCTGAGTGGCCATGTGAAGCAGAGTTCCCCCAACAGCACCCCTGTACACATAAATGATCATAAAACTACTCGATGTTAAGCCACTGAGATTTCAGGGTTAAATTGCTACAACGGCAGAGGCCAGCCTGGCTTGGCTACCACCCCAAGCCTCGTGCCTTTGCTCTGCAACGCAAACACGGATGATGGGCCCAGGGCTCACATGCAGTGTTTTCATTTGGGGTCATTTTTTACTCAAAAGCTCTTTTAGGTTGTTCTTGCTAAATGTCCCAGGAATTTCTTCCGGAGCTTTGCTTGGCCTGGGTATGACTGTAGGAGAGGTTTATGTTCCCTGGGTCATTAGGCTTCTGCTGATAACATCGCTGTTTTCTCTACTGATCTCCCAGGAGAATGTGGTGGCCGGTGTGAGTTAGCTCTTGCTTCTACTGTGGCAAGGGGGAAGGAGGTAGGGGTCAAATGTGGATGTTTTCCAGCTAAATTCATCCAAAAGTGCACCAAGAAAAACAGTAGCTAGTGTCCCTTTCTTACAGAAGTAGGAAGAGCACCAGATTTTAGAGTCATGAAACTTGGGCTGAAATGTCCCAGCTCCGCAAACTCGATAGCTAAGATACTCTGAAGTTGCTTTTTGTCACAGAACCCTACATCTCTTTTAATTTTTTTTAAAAGGGGGAGGGGAGTAAACACCACCTTTTCTTCAGGGTGGCTGTGAGAATTACATGGTACTAGATACGTGCTTAGCTAAGTGCTGTTATCATAGCAGTTACTGGTATATGTGAACTTTCCTATGCACAGGCCAATTTATTCCCACTTGTATCACCCGCCTTCTGGGGCAAGGTCACAGCTAAGTGAGTGTGAAACCATGATCTTTAGCGTTGGTCTCAACAACCTCGCAAGCATTTTCTGCTCATTCTTTAATTCTCCCTTTTAGATACTACTTGTCTAGTCCTTAGAAATGGCTTACAAGTTAGTGGATGGACTGTCTAACTCAGCCGTGGGCAAACTACGGCCCGCGGGCCGGATCCGGCCCGTTTGAAATGAATAAAACTAAAAAAAAAAAAAAGACCGTACCCTTTTATGTAATGATGTTTACTTTGAATTTATATTAGTTCACACAAACACTCCATCCATGCTTTTATTCCGGCCCTTCAGTCCAGTTTAAGAACCCATTGCGGCCCTCGAGTCAAAAAGTTTGCCCACTCCTGGTCTAACCTCTCTCATCAGCTGAGTTTTGCTCTTAAATACTTCATGGGAGTTCATTTTGAGCCTCCAGTTAGACTGAGAGCTCCCTGAAGGCAGGAACTATTTATTACCTTATTTCTGTAAACCCAGCGTCTGTGGCACAATGCCAAACTGATCATCGGGGACTTCCCCATGCTTACTGACTGCCGAGAGAACAGAGGATGGAGAGTTCATGACTAAGACAGGATTTGGACTCCTATATCATGAATGTTCACAAAATAAGGGGCAAGTGTTGAAGCTAGCTGGTGCACTCACAGAGCAGAAGGCAGGCAGCAGAAGCTGAAACACTTAAGAAACAGAACAAAAGGAGGCAGGATTCAGTGACACTATGGGATTTGGTGGGTCCCTCCCTAAATAAATCAGCTAATGGTCTGTTTGTCACCCCTTCTGAGCTGGGTCTGCAAAATGTATTCTTACAGTTGTATGAAGGGATTATAATAAAATACATGGTACACATCACATAGCATATGTTAGCTACATATATAAAAGCCTAAGCAACTGTTACGCTCAAACAACTGGAATGGCCTGTCGACCAGTAGCTATGATGTGCACTGACCACTCGGGGGCAGACGCTCAATGCAGGAGCTGCACTATGGTGGTCAGTGCACTCCCACACCCAACCTTCCACAGCCAGCTGGTGGTGTCAGCGTCCAGCATCCATTCCTTCCGCGCCCAGCCCTGCAACCGTCACCTCCTCTCCCAACCCCACTATGGCCTTTGGGTCCCAGGCTGGGATGGGAACCAGGGGTGGGTGGCAGCAGATGTGGCCACTTTCCCAAGGGGGCCAAGGACCGATTCCCTCCTCGGGGCCAGTGGTCAACCTCCCATGCCCGTCCCTCCCCCAGGGCTGGCAGGTCCCAATCAGCCTAAGGTTCCTCTTCCTGGCCCTCCCCCCAGCCAGCAGGCCCCAATTGGCCTGGCTCTTATCAGTCCTGATCACCAGCCAGGCCTAGGGACCCCACCCATGCACGAATTCATGCACTGGGCCTCTAGTATAATATATATATGTGTGTGTGTGTTATATATCAACTAGAGGCTGGTGCATGAAATTCTTACACTCGGGGGGGAGGGGAGTGGGGTGGGGTCGTTCAGTCCAGCCTACACCCTCTAACAGTCCAGGAGCCCTCAAGGGATGTCCGACTGATGGCTTAGGCCCGCTCCCCCTAAGCTGGCAGTAGGACAACCTTAGTGCTGCCACAGAGGCAGGAGAGGCTCCCACCACTGCTGCTGTGTTCATCAGCGTGAACCCAGCTTCTGGTCAGCACACTGATCACAAGGGGTCAGCTCCTGTGTAGAGCGTCGGCCCCCTGGTGGTCAGTATGCATCATAGCGACCGGTCATTCCACTGTTCAGTGGATTTGCATATTAGACTTTTATTATATAGGATTTGCAAAACATATTTACAGCACCTGCTTTGTATCAGGAACTGTTTTACTTAGATATTAACTCATTTAATCTTCACAACTCCACCACATAGATGCTATTATGATCAGCATCTTACATCTGGGAAACAAACCCAGAGAGGTGAATTTGCGCACAACCTGAGACTAGTAAGTAGGCAAGGCCTGGACTCAGATTCAGGCAGCCTGGCTCCAGAGTCTATACCCCCAGCCATTAGGCCACACTGCCTCTCAAGAGGAAGAGCAGAGGGGTCAGGGAGGAAGCCCCGAGTCAGCATAGTATCTGGGAGAGGGGCTTACAAACTAACAGATTTTAACAGAAGAAGCTGGTCGCAGGAGCAGGATCTGGCAGTATGGATGCAGGGCGACAGCCCCCTGTGGGAGAAGAGCTGGTGACAGCCCACCTTAACGCTAGCAGAGGCCGGATGGAAGCAAGCCCCTAAGTGAATGCCTTTAGTCTGAAATAGGACTGATCCCAAGGGGAAGGCCCTGAATCGCAGCATCGGGAACACAGGTCTAGCAGACTAAAAACAGAGGATAAAGACAGGGCTGGAAGCAGCTCCAGAAAGCCTTGATGGCTCTGCTTTGAGCTTCCCATCTTTAATGCACCAACTGCTAGAGGCAACAGACAGCCAGCTTTCCCACCAGCCCCCTAAAGCTGGGCAACCCATAACCTGCACTCGTTTACCATTACTGAGTAAGTCATTTCCATTTCCTCCAGCCTTGGCCCTCCTCCACCCTAAACAGAGTCCCCCAAGGCTCCCACTTGAGATAGTCACTAAAGCTGGGAGGGCAATGGCGTCCTCTCCCAGGCTCCTCAGCCCTCGTGGGCAAGGCCCCCTCCTCCCTCCCTAAGCATATCGGAATGAGCACTATCTGACGGGGGAGCCTTTCATCTCTGCAGCTCTGAAAACCTCAAACGTTATATCAGATCTACAACAAAGAGCAGGGACTTCAGGGGTTGACAGCACGGCCATAATTAAAGAGGACCATCAATAAGCTGCCATGTTTAACAATGCCACCTTATAGTCGCTCCAAAGCCAACTGTTTACCTTTCAGACATTTCTATGGAAAGGTTTAAACAGGTGCCATTTGAATTGTTTTCATAGATATGCAAACAGGAGATAGCAACTTTCCTTCTAAGACAGAGTGTAATGCACAGCATGCTATTCCCTTGCTAATAGTGTACAATGGATTTACTCAAGGGAAATACTCTCCAGTAACTGATAAGAATATGAACCCAAAAATATCTTTGGAAAATACTATAGGGCTATTGCCAAAGATGAAATGGGAAACAATCTGAAATTTTCCATTTTAAGTTTCTTCTGGCCCAGTGACCTCAGTTTCTCTCTTTGTAAAATAAGGAGGCTGCACTTGAAGCTTACGTTGACATGAAGAACCCCCCTCCCCAGCACAAGCCAGGTTACAGAACAGGAAAATTCGGCAGTGTTTTGGGGGTGGATCAGGGTCCCACTTGCACCCCTGTAACCCCAGAATTTTCCTAGGGCTTTGAGAACCACAGGACCAGATCACCTCTGTGATTTCTTTCCAGGACCAAAATTTTGTGATTCTGAAGAAAATAAATAACTAAATAAGGAAGAGAAGGAAAAGGTAAAAGAGGAGGAAGAGAAACAACAACAAAAACACCCTATCTTGTGTCCACAATATTTTTCTCACCGTTTAGCATCTAAATAGCACCGAGTGAATGCAGTCCTGAGTCAGTGACTAAAATAGGAAGCTTAAGTATCTTCTCTGCTTCTCCTAGAGTTTGGGGAAGTGCTAACTATTCCCACAGCAAACAGGAAGAGGCAGCACTGAAGTGAATTTAAGTCTTGGATACAAAGAACTCCTCAGCTGTGTACTCAGAGCTGGCTCTGTCCCATTCCCGGACAGGTCTGAGGTGAGCAGGAGAAATGTGCTCCCCACACTTTCCTTCTTCCTTGGACTCTTATGCCAGCTTCCCAAGGCATGCAGTTGTCATGCTTCCAGTTCTACCTGCGTGCAGGAAACCTCTGGAGTTCTCTGGGGCTCCTGAAAACTTAGCCCATTCAAACATAGCCAGGCACTTCGACTTGGGCAATGCACAAGACTTGAGGTGGGAGCAAGAGGACTGTGTGTGGAACCACTCAGAGCCACTGAAGCAGGACCCCTCAGTGGCACTTGGGAAGTCTAACCATGTTCAAGGGCTCTTATCACCTCATATGTACAACTCATACATGGGGAGGGAACCCCTGGGCCAGAATCACAGTGGCCCTACCTGGCATATTATGACTCATTATGAAGGTGACCATTGGGGAATTTTCTGATACCTGAGGACATAACACTGTGAGGGTAAGTGTGAAGTGTTGTGGCTCATTTCTTTGCAGACTAAGTAACGTAGAATTTATAACAAGAAGAAACTCTCTGGTGTTTATATGGGACAGACCAAAAGAACGGCAAAGGTTGAATCTAACCTCTTTCTATAAAAATAATATGAAGAATCCTTGACTGCTCTAATCTCCTTGCAAGGCCCCTCCCAGTGGGAGCCCCACAGAACCTCCAAAGCGGAAGGCCAAACCATAAAGTGTCTCACTTCTACAGAGGGGCAGGTGATGTTCAGTGAAGTCCAAGTGACTAGAACAGAGCCAAGTGAAGGTAAAGAAAACCACACTTCCCGTCTGAGGCTGGGCCACCTGACCCTCTCCCGCCCCTCCAACCTTCCATGACATCATTCCTAAGAGCTCCCTTCCCTTTTAGCCGGGAGAGCTCCATTTTGAAAACAAAGACCCTTTATGGAGAGCTTTCATCTCAGCTTAAGTTCTAAAAAAAATCTAAGATTAATATGTCTGAAATGGAGAAAGCATCCCTCAAGAATGTGGGAAAAGTGCCGTGGGTGGTTTGTATTTAGTGGTAATATCTTCTTTAACTTGTCAGGTTGTCTTGCTGTTTTCAGAATGAAACCAGATATTTTTTAAAAAGCAAAAAGAAAAGAGTGTTTGAGATAGGCTACTGATTACTGGTTTATTTTTTGAGTTGAGAAACCACATGGTTTTCCAAGCATAGTTATGCTATGGTAATATACTTTGTCATAAATTTACTATATCCTTCTGCTTGTCTCTAACACAGTCTGCTCCTCGTCTTTCTAAACTTGGCCTGGATACAAAACTTTTAACTTAAAATATGTAACAATATGTCATATCCACCAGAAGATCTATGACAGCTATTTCTAAGATACACAATATTATTAATTGTTTTTGAATGTAATTGAACTGTTGTGAATCTAAAAAGGATAAAAATGACATTTAGCCATCAACAGTTCTTGAAACATTATATACACAAAAGGAAATACTAACAAGTCCAACAGTACTCAGTTTCAAAATTATATCCTTAGAAGCTAAAATGACAGTAAGAGAGACAGAAAAAAAGTGTGAATTTAAAAAATAAAATTGCAATACTTGAAAGTATTAAACTTACCTTCAGATAAAAATTAATTTTGAGCTAAATTATTTTTTTATGTTGGCAGAACTGTCAAACAATGGACTGTCTCCTTAAACTATTTAAAAGGCTGTGGCTAGAGTATGTGGAGGGGATCTGCAAGATACAGACAAGGATAAGCAGAGGGACAAGCAGATTTACCTCCATTTACTCTGATTCACTTAGAATTTACTGAGCACCTACTATGAGTTCACTGAACGGTGTAGCATGGAAGATAAGAAAGAAGATGCAGTGTAAACTTTAAAGGAGCTTACAAACTTACTTATTTTTATAATTTTAAAATAATGGTGAAATACCCAAATGAAAGTTCTTGCACATAACATGTGGGGTTAGAGCAGAAAGAACTCAACGTGAGCCAGGGGAACTGAGAATTCCCCACGTCAGAGCTAGAAATGTTGCTGGATCTTGAAAAGTGAGTCATATTTTAAAAGGTATAAAGAAGGCCAGGGGGTATTTACAGTTGATGAGGCTGCTTAACTAATGGCCTAAAAGCTGACACAAAGATAACTTGTTGAAGAAAAGGGGCACTGAAAGGAGTGGCCCAGGCAAAGACCTGGACCACAGGCTACTCACAACTCAAGAACCCAAAACATTCATCTAACCCCTTCCTCCCAATATTTACTCTTCATCAGATCCCACGTGGCTAAGAATTCTGAGCTTCCAGCATCCCTTTCTCACCAAGCTTGTTTCACTGGACGCAAACAGGAAGACCCCCACCTGGTTCATTATCATGTGTCAGAAACTTCCTTCTCTTAGCTCCAAGGCCTGTGCTTATTTTAAGAAAGGGTCAAACTAGTTAGAAATAGAAATGGTCTCTCCCTTCTCCTATTTAAGATATTAAAAACCTTTCTACTGTAGCCTCCATATGCCTTCCTGCCTCCCTCGCCATCCTGAGATCAGTGGTTCTCAAGGGTGAAACTGCCCCCTAATATCTGGAAACATTTTTGTTTTAGAAAGAAAAGAAAAGAAGAAGGGAGGGGAGGGGAAGAAGGAAGGGGAGGGAGAGGAGGAGAGAGGAAAGAAAAGAAAATGTGTCATTGACATCTAATGGGTAGAGGCCGGTGATGCTGCTAAACATCCTACAATATGCAGATGGCTCCCACATAAAGACTTTTCCAGCTCAATATGTCAATATTGACAAGACAGATGCAATGAGTATGAATATTTACATTTTCTGAACAAATGTATTTTAACAAGACAGAGGACTTTCTTTTTTCTTAAACTTGACCCAGTCTCAATGACTTTCAAAAGGCTCAACCCAGATTCCAAGATGCCTGATCGATGCAGTCCTGATGGATCCCCACCCCATAAGAAGAGTGCACTGAGGGGAGGAGGCAATTTGGCAATAAGATGTGTCCTGTGTTTGGGCAGATGATACTTTCATACCTAAACCAAACTAGAAATGAGACACTAGCATTTTGTACCTTTCCAAAGCTAGACATGCTGTATGTACTTTAGTTTTAACAGGGAGGAAAGACAATATCCAAATATTTGCTATTTGAGTACTTTAGGTTTTGAGTTTACATAGGGAAACAAAGCACCATAACTTGAAAAGATTCATTTAAAAAACTGACCATTTATTTTATTGGTTCCTACTCAAGCATCCCTTCCTTCTGAGTAGCACTGAACCCTGATGACTGTATCAACAGTTTAAGCCAGTCTGATAGTCAAATATTACATAAGGAAATCAACTACAAAATGAAATAGAAACTTCAATAAAAGGTGTGGGGTTTCATGAACTCAACTGAGGTGATGGTGGGAAAATATTCAAATTACACTCAAAACCACTGATTTTGTATCCTTAGACCAATTTAAAACAAGAAAATGAGAGAATAACACAATAAGAATTTCATGAGACTGAGTTATATATCAAAGCATTAAGAACGGCTCTTATAAAATTGTGCAAAAATAAAACTTCTTATAATCCCATATAATAAAAGGATAATATGCAAATTGACCCGAACAAGAACAACTGGGAACAACAGGGAACGACCAGTCGCTATGATGTGAACTGCACACTGGTGGTCAGTGCACTTCCATAGGGGGAGCACTGCTCAGCCAGGAGCTGTCTGGCCAGCACAGAGGCAGGGGCAGGAGCCTCTCCCACATCTGTGTTAATCAGACATCCCCAAAGGGTTCCCAGGCTTCCAGAGGGATGTCTGACTGCCAGCTTCAGCCCGATCCCCTAGGGAATGGGCCTAAGCCGGCAGGTGGACATCCCCCAAGGGGTCCCAGACTGCAAGAGGGTGCAGACCAGCATGAGGGAGCCTCCCGAATGCACAAATTTTCATGCACTGAGCCTCTAGCTGTGCAATAAAATCAAATATAAAGTAAAAGAAAAATGGTGCCATAATATAATTTGTCAGAAAAATTATGGGGGAAATTAATCTTTTTGTTTTAAGAATTACAGCATAAGAGCAAATACAACTAGAAGTATTTTTGATGTAAAATATATACATAATTTTGAATTTTCAGGTTTCAAAATGAAATCCCAAACTTTCTCCCCATATTTACTATGTATTTCACTTTCCAGTCAAATTGATTCACCTTAGGTGACCTC
>NW_006292343.1:578915-583854 GCF_000327345.1 Myotis davidii | reverse complement strand
CGTGGGCCTCCTCCTGAAGAGCCTGCCCACCTGAAGCAGAAGCAGAGCGCCAAGGCAAGCTGATCTCTTTCCAGGCCTGTCTTGTTGCCAGTCTTGCCATCTCTACATCTGATGACACTTCATAAAAGTGCCCACCAGTCTCCCCTACCTCTGTTTGACAACCACAACTGACTTCCAAAAAGTAAGAGCAGAGGTGTAAAGAAAGTCTGAACACAGAAACAAAAGGCCCTCCAAAATCCAGACCCCAATTCCATTGCTCTTAGAATAAAATTCCAATTCCCAACCAGATCTGACAGACTGAGTCATCTGGCCCCTGCCTACCCCTTTGATTTAAACTTACACCTCTTTACACCTCTTTTTAACCCTTTTTAACTAACCAGTCACATGGATCTGTCTGTCAAGCCATTTCATACCTGAGACCTTGGCACATGCTGTGTCCTCTGTTGAAAAGTTCTTCCCCAGTTCTGTAAATCCTGTTCCACAAGTCTCAGCATAAATGTGCCCTCTTGAGATGATTTTCTTACCAGTCTATTTAAAGTACCCTCAATACTCTACATGGACTTAGAAGATGTTGAAAAACTATTTGTTAAATGGATGGATGGATGGGTGGATGGGTGGATGAATGGATGGATGGGTGGGTGGATGGGTGGATAAATGGATGGATGGGTGGGTGGATGGGTGGATGAATGGATGGATGGATGGGTGGGTGGATGGATGGGTGGATGGATGAATGGGTGGATGGATGGGTGGATGGATGAATGGATGGATGGATGGATGGATGGATGGATGGATGGATGGATGGATAGATGGGTGGATGAATGAATGGATGGATGGACAGACTTCATTTGTGCGGGAAAGTCAGTCAATATCTGCTGTCAATGACCATTATTCTCTAAGGCCATTTTCCAAGCAATTGTCTTCTCCCTTGGATCATTTGAAATTGAATCAGTGAATCCAGAGCTAGGCAGAAAGAGCCTGATTAAGGTCACTGCACCAACCCTCAGGGGCAATTCCCTATCATCATGTTCCTCATACTTTATGTCAAGTTTGCTTCCAGCCCTCCAGTGGAACAGCTTCTCTTTTGTCCCCAAGAACACCTCCTCACACTCTACCCATTACAAAATGTGCCTGATTTTCCCAGTCTACACTCCTCTCTGCTTAACTTTACCCCATTACTCACAGCTACCTCCCTCTGGACTACAGCAAATGGCAACTCTGTGAAACTCACTTTCTCTTCCTAGCTCCCCACAGCTCCCCAATCCCATGCCCTATTCCTTGATGAAGTAGCATGGCATGAGACCCAAGCAAGAAGAGTTTGCACAAATGTCATGACCAGTCTCACCTCACCCACCCATCCCTCTCATCCAATATTCATTGTCCTTCCTCCTTCCCTCAGCCTCCACAAGGCCAATCTTTTCCCATTACACAATTCTTCCAAAATATAGTCCTATTCTTGAATATAAACAGCACATTTCTGGAAGGCTACACAAGTTAGTAATAATGGCTTCTGGGGAGAAGAGGATTATGGAAAAAAGATTCCATTTGTATGATAGTTTTTTGTGCTATTTGCATTTTTAACTGTGTTCATACATTTATTTTTAAATTGTGACAAAATACACGTAAGAATTTACCACCTTAACCACTTTTAAGTGCATTCACATTGTTGTATAACCACCATCACCAGATATGCAACTTTTTCCACTGAAAATTTTTAATTAAATGTTTGAAACTACAGTTCTTGATCAAGTAGCTATACAAGACAAAGAGTAGGACAGGAACAATTACTAGGTCTAGCATGAGCCATTGAAAACAATTACCAATGTCAGCCATTTTGGATATATTAAAAACTTTCAAATATAATATGACAGTTACTCTATAAAAGTAAAAATAAAGGGAGAAAAGGAATTAAGTACAAAATAAAATTTAAAATAGGGCTTTATCCCCTTTCCCCCCCACACACACATATACATTATAATAATGATGTACCAAAGTAAGTGTGCTTTCAGTCAAATACTGAGAAGAGACATCTTAACAAAACAGAACTATGGCTACCACAGCAGTGTGAGAAAAAATTTTTAGCTTTATTACCACAAAAGTAGTTTGAATGGGCATCTTCCAGCTGTTAAAGCTGATCATCAGAACACCGCCAATTTTCTCGGCCACAGACTTTCTGTGCAGTGGGGAACTTGATGCAATTAAGGGATTTTCTCACTTCTTAATAATTCTCAGATTTGGAAGACTTTTCTTGTAAGTAACAATTCAAGTAGTGGTATCATACTCTGCTCCTTTCATATAATTTTATAACAGGCTGGAAGTGGCGAAGACTGCCACATCTGAGGGTGGTGATTTTGTGTGTCTCTAGTAGCTGTGCTCAAAGTCAAGTTTCTCCACTCTGACAGCATGAAGGCTGAAGCAGACCTCTGATTGCAATTTCTGCCATCAGAACTCCCTCCAGTCCCACATGTCTCACAGGACATGCACACTGTGCCCCCACCCCTGATGGGTTCCAGCTTCCACTAAATCTGACTGCTTTTTGGAATAAGTGTTCTTTCAACACTGACAGCTCAGTTATGAACTATGGGTGCTGGCTGATTCGAGAAAGGCTAGATATCTAAAAAAGAGGAGGTCTAGGGAACCAGTTATGTTTAGTAATATTTTTTAAAAAGCGCCCCCAAGCAACTCACAAAGATCCCTAGATATTTGCTCAAAATCTCTCTCTCCCTCTCTCTCTTTGTGCTACAACAGAATTGGGGTTTACACTAAAGAACCTCCAAAGAGCCATCTGGTATCAGAGTCTGAAAGAAGAATTGTCCTTTCTAGGTTGCATGGGGTTAATTTAATGTAACAGAAACTGGAACTGAATAACTACAGAGAATAACAACAAAACTTAGAGAAATATCTGTGTCTGACTGTAACTCAATGCTCTGAAAATGGTATGGAATGGAAATGAAAACTAATAGCATGATTTAAATGCTGGAGTAGGATCTGGGATATTTACATTCAAATCTCAACTTCAGTGTTTACTAGCTGGATATCTTTCCTTAAGCAACTTACAAACTGATAGTTTTCTTACCCATAAAATGGGGTGCTTATTATCCATAAAATATATGAGATTCTTATGGGAATAAAGATACTGCACAGTGGAGAGATTAGTAAGGATATTTGTGCAATAATTTCCCCTTTTCTGTCCTTTAGAGGTCCCACCTCTAAAGTATATCAATGGGGGAAATGGGCTGCCCGATACTGATACCAACCCAGCTTCTAGGAGTGGTAAGATGCCAGCTCCAAGGCCATTAGATGCTATATTAGATTCCTACTGCTGCTTTGATGGGGAATATAAGACATTGTTGGGGGGCTAGCAATCTAAATCTGGGCCAATAACCTGCCTTCTAACGCACACTCTTGCTAGCGGATAACTAACTCCATTGATGCCTGTCCTGCCTTGCAGAAGCTGTTTCCCAGAATACCCCCTTTCTGCAGACGCCCTAAACCATGAACCATCCACAAACCCTGGAAGGGGTTATCAGCACTGGTGCCAGGCCTTTTCATGTGTTCTCACGTCCCCCATCCCAAAACACCGGGCTTTTCACAGAGCTGGCGAAAGGTCCAGAAGCCTGATCCATATTTGGGGGACAAAGAAACCAAAAAGTATAACGGAAAAGCTTCCTCCATATTCGCTCACTCAGGGTTTGGAGAACTGACGCCCTGAGTCACTGTACTAGTATACCTCAAACAGCTGAAAATAAATGGGTTTATCCTGGATCTCCGAGTACTCCCTATATATTTTTTGGTCACCTGGTAAATTCTGTAACACCAAACTAGCACCAACATGGTGGCTTAAAACAACTGAAATCAATTCTCCCGCAGTTCTGAAGGCCAACGTCTGAAATCAGTATCACTAAGTCAAAATAGAGATGTCAGTGGGGCCACCCGGCCTCCAGAGGCTCTGGGGGAGAATCTGTGCATGGCCTTGTCTAACTCCCGACAACCACAGGCACTCTGTGGCTTATGGCCACATACGCCAATGTCTAAGGTCAGCACCTTCACTTCTGCTCAGTCTTCACATCGCCTTCTCCTCTGTGTAGGAGTCAAATCTCTCTCTGCCTCCCTCAGAAGGATGCCTACCCAGATAATTGAGGATAATCTCCCCATTTCAAGGACTTGAACTTAATCACATCTGCAATACGGTGCCATACAGGTAACGTTTACAGGTTCCAGGGACTAAGACCTGCTATCTTGGGGGGCAGGTATTTTAAAGCCTACCTTAAGTATCAAAGACACAATGGACAAAGGAAAAGAAGCTAATCTACACCTTTTTAAATCTTCAAATTATCCCTTTGAGTTAGAAATCACATTAAGATGTTGGTCCAATTTTCCCAGGGGTATGAATGAATGCTATTCACCTTCCTGGCTACACTAAGAGAGAGTCATTAAATGAAAGTGAATTTGGTTTAAGGGGGGGGGGGGCTTGGGGGGGGACAACAGAAAGGTGAGTCTATCAGAGTACCTAGCAAGTGCAGGCTGGCCATGAACCAGGCAGTGGGAAAGCACCTGACTCCCAGGGAGAAGCTTGGAAGGAGGAAGCAGAAAAGCTTCCCTCTCATTCCCCACCTTAACTGAGAGCCATCCCTATGCACAGACCACAGGGAAATGAGAAACCCTGTCTATCACACGCCATCCTGTGAGTTCATTCTTTCACTCCTCAACAAATGCTCATTGAGCACATACTATGCACTGGGTACTGCCCACAGCACCGGTGATAGAGCTGCAAACCATACCAAGTGCTTCCTCTTGTGAGACCCACACCCTAGTGAGAGACAAGTGAACTCAGTGCAGATCCTGTCTACAGAGGACCTACTATATGTCAGATACCTCTATGACTAATGACAAAATCTATTCCTCCACCAAAAGTAGGCTGGTGATATCTCAAAAAAAAGTG
>NW_006292343.1:557898-578849 GCF_000327345.1 Myotis davidii | reverse complement strand
AATGCTGAAGCCCAGAGCACGCTGACAAGCCCCACCCTGGGGATGGGGAGGGGGAGGCATTTTTCAGGGTATGGTGTAGTACCTGGAGCCACCATTCCTTGCTCCCTTCTCACCTTGTCAACCTCACCTAATGGATTCCAAGAGCTCCTCCTGTCTATCTGATTACATGTGCCATGCTTCCCACAGGAGGGTGGCATGATTAAGTGGCATTCAATCTTCTCGGCTGGGTGATGTCAGGCTCAGCGGCATCACCACACAGAGTGGGCACCCGGCGGCTGGTGAAGAATGGGGATGCAGGGCGGCCGAGGAGAGGGGAAGGAGGCTCCTTTTCATTCTGCACGTGAGCTTCTCCGGGTCCCATAAATTCCTCTGCCCTGTATATTTCACTCAGCTGTCTAAATGAGGTTTGCTCATATAGCCACCACTGTGCACTATCGATCATGCCCTTCTGCACAGAATGTTAATTGCGTGCCTCTCCAAAAATAAAAAAATAAAATAAAACAAAGCCTACTGCAGAGGCCTTAGGAAAAAAATTCAAAACCATTTCTTTGGAATTTACAATACTTTTTAAATTGCCATGTGAAGCAGTCACAAGCCCAGGCGTGATCCAGCTGCAATCCAGGTGCCTTTTTCAAGGCCAGGGCGAGAAATATTAAAACCTCTGCACTTCCATCAATTGTTCCACACGACACTTCCAGAGTCAGCTGCTGAGCTGCCAATAAAGAAGCTCTGAGCACTCCCCTCCCGATGACTAGTGTCCTCAGTTAACTCCACACAGAACAGCCCGTCCAAATTAACCTGCACTGCAAATCTCCATGTGTATCTGGCAGGAGCTGACTCATCTCAGAGGCAGGAATGGAAAAGACAAACAACTAAGAGTCTTCTCCTCCTCCCCTTCGTTATACCCTAAAGCAGTAAACACATGTGGCTGGTTATTACCAAACTAAAATGAAGTAATGAGTGACAGCTGAAAAGTCTGTATCAAGTCACCATCTAAGTGCCTGGAACCCAACAGCCATCCATGTCTGTTTCAGGTGACCTCATTTGTTTTTTATTCTACAGAGGTCACATTATTAAACCACAGAGCAGGAGATCATGTGCTTAAAGACGATAGAGATGCACACACACACACACACACACACACACACACACACGCACAGGCACGCACATGCACCACACATCTCTTTTCAGGGAGGGCAAAGAGCTGACTCTGCAGCCAGAGGCTTCAAGGATCCCATTGTTTCCTAAAGGACTGGATGGACACCGTGACAACCACACTGCCATCCGCCACCGATTTTGGGAACATGTGAAAAATACTGCAGGCTGCTCTGCTGGTATGTGGTCCAAGATGACTCATAAATCTTCCTTTATCTCCTTCGTGGTGTTAGCAGAAAAGGATGAGTTGCTTTTTTCCATCTCATTCTCCCGTCTATCTGTCTGTTAGCCATGCCCTTGAGCAAAGATTACTGATGCCCTGCCTTTGATATATGACACATCGCCCACAGCAGCTTTTCATCAAGTGAATTAACCTGGAAAAATGCAAACCCACCTGCCAGTTGCTTCAAACTTTGCACAGTTCCTTTGTGTACTTCCTCCCTAACACTCGGCAGGCAGGAAGGCAGCAGAGGCAAGCTAGAGAAATAGGGAAAATTATGAGCATCTAAACTGGAGGCTCTGTGCAGTCACTCACTCGCTGGAACAGGCTGCTTTTGCATAAAGACTTTGGGGGGGGGGTTAAATGAGAAACCCCAGCTAAGCCACAGTTTGGAATGCTTTGCACCTGAGCTGGAAAACAGTTTCCCCCCAGTTATTTACCCCGTGTGGCTGGAATAATGACAAGAGCCTTGGCAGCCATTGATGACATGGTTACAGAAACTATTTGGTGAGTTCCAATCAATAATCTAGATGGGTTAAGAAGGAGCCTGGACCAGGAAGGAGCAGGCAGGCAGGAGAAAAAGAGAGAGAGAGTGCAAGGCTGAGACAGGAGAGAACACTGAAGAAGAGAAGGGAAAGGCAAGCATGGAATGGGTGTGGGTCCTCCTGCCAGCCATTCCCACACTGGCCCTCCAGGCACCCAGATTCCTTGACCATCAGTTCCTCTAGCCTCCTAATTACCATGAAAGAGGAAACAAAGACAGTTCAATTGAAGCCCTGAAGGAACTCTTAGTCATGTTCAAACAGAAGGTACTTTGGAAAACCTCAGTTGCATTGTTCAGCTAAGAGAGCCGAGGTTCAGAGACAGCCCCTGACCCATCCAGGGTCATGCAGCTAAGAAAGGTGGGAATAGGACTGAAAGCCAAGTGTCCCAACCCCAGGGCACCAGCCAATACAACACAGTACCACCTAACCACACTGCAACCTCACCCCATCCCAGACCACTGCCTCCAAAACACATTTTCTAGTATACTGACTTGAAATTGGATAGAACTCAGTGCATGGGGGAATAGGAAAGATGTCTAAGCTGGAACAAAGCTAGATTCTGTGTCCCTTGTTTCCCCAAGTAGTAAACATTTTCCTCACTCTCATCCTTGATTCTGAGAATAAAGCAGTTATTCTTTTCAAGGTGACACCCAGTGTGTGTGACTACTTGAAGGTTTGTGATGAGAGAGATCTTCCTGTAATAGATTCTTAAAAAAAAAAACAACAACACACACATACACACGTAAAACCCAAAGAACCCAAACTATCAATCATAATTCCTTGTCCATACTCTAATTTTAAGGGAAAGTTACAAAGATTGGATTTGAGTGCATTATCAAAAATCTGTCTCTGGGTATTCCTGGGCTCATACGCAGGCTGTCCAATCTTCTACACCCACATATATTTCTGCCCAACGTGAACTGATTTTCTGAAATGGCTCCGAAATCTTTCATTGTTGAGGAAAGATTAAATTTTATTATCAACCACCCTTCCTAAGGAAACAAGGGACATTATTGGATTTTAGAAAGACTTTTAACAAATAAAACTTGAAATGAAAGTGGTGTCTTGTAGGCATTGGTTAGTCAGAAAGTTAAATTATCGAAGACACCCTGTCTCCTGAGCATTCTGGAGAAATCTGAAAATAGAAAAAAGAAAAGGAAAATGTATGCATACCCAGTGACTGATTAAAATGAAACAGACCTCATCCGGGCTGGGTGGCTCAGTTGATTGGAATGGTGTTCTGTACACCAAATGGTTGCAGGTTCAATTCCTGGTCAGGGCACATACCTAGGTTGTGGGTTTGATTCCCAGTCAGGGTGCATATGGGAGGTAACCAATCGATGTTTCTCTCCCACATCCTCCTTCTCTCTCTCTCTCTCTCTCTCTCTCTCTCTCTCTCTCTCTCTCTCCCCCCCTCTCAACCAATAAAAACATAAATAAGTAAATAAATACATAAATAAACGCATACATATAGATTTATATACATAACATAAAGGTATTCCCTCAGGGGGTCAGTTTCTTTTCTGATAAGAAGAAATAATGCTTCCCTTCCTTCTGGTCAATCTAACATTTGCAAAAAAAAAAAAAAAAATGGTGCCTCCCTGGCAAAGACAGTAGTAGAAAGTGGATGAACAAACTTCATTAAAGGTTCTGATAAATCTGATTGTAGTTGAGACCACATATAGTTATCAATAAAATAATAATTGATAAAACATTTATTGAGGGTTTACTATGTGGTACGTCCTCTAAAAACCTACTATCTGCATTGTATCATTTAACATCCTCAATAATCCAATAATCCTATGACTCTCATTAATTCCATTTTACAGTTAAGAACACTGGCTCAGAGAAGTTAAGTACTTTGTCCAAGCACTGCAGCTGGGAAGTGGGAGAGCCAAGATCCCCACTTGGGTGAACCATCTCCAAAGGCCGTCACATTTTATAAGGTGAACGTGACCCAGGCTGCTGTGTCCACACCCTGCCCAAGCGCCTGGGCACTGAACATCTTCATTCACAGGAAAAAGAAAACATTTCTGAACCCACCCAGTGTCAAAACACAGCAATGCCTAAGCCTGCCGTGGGCAACTACGGCCCATGGCACGAATCCGGCCCATTTGAAATGAATAAAACTAAAAAAAAAAAAAAAAAAAAAAAAAAACACAGCCCTTTTTTTAGACCGTACCCTTTTATGTAATGATGTTTACTTTGAATTTATATTAGTTCACATAAACACTCCATCCATGCTTTTGTTCCGGCCCTCCGGTCCAGTTTAAGAACCCATTGTGGCCCTCAAGTCAAAAAGTTTGCCCACCCCTGGCCTAATCCCTTGTGCAGGTACTGTCTCCTCCTCACACATGGCTCTCTTGGAGATTAAACCTTGATAGCCTTCAAAAAGATAAGCCAAAACCTTAGGGAATTTATTTACATCTTTTTTTAGGCTCTATTTTCCTAACACACCTTCTCAGATAGTCCTCCATTATTTATTGTGACAAAATATACATACCATGAAATTCAGTATTGCAACCATTTTTAAATGTACAGTTCAGTGGCATCCTATATAATAGCGAGCTAATATGCTAATTAGACCAGAGGGCAGAACAACCTTCGGGAATGACCTTCTGGAACAACCTGTGGGTGGGGGGTGGGGCCAGGAGGCATCCAGGGCCACCACCCTCTGCTGGGCGATAGATGGGATGGGGGAGCGGAGATCCACGATCGATCGCCCTGTAGAGGGTGGCAGCAGCCAGGGCTGTGAGGGCTGAGCCCCTTGCACAAATTTCGTGCATTGAGCCTCTAGTTAAATATATTCACATTATTTTACAACTGTCACCATTACCAATTTTCTGAACTTTTTATCATCCCAAATAGAAACTCTGTCCCCATTAAACATTAACTCAATCATTTTCCCCCAGCTCGTGCTAACCACCATTCTACTTTCTGTCTCTATGAATTTGACTATATCAGGCACTTATAATATAAGTGGAATCGTGCATTTGTCCTTCTATGTTTTTCACTTCATATAATGTGCTCCATGCTCATCTATGTTGTAAATAGTGTTAGAATTCATTCCTTTTTAAGGCTAAATAAAATTCCATTGTAAGTACATACCATTCATCTGTTGATGGACATTTGGGTTGTTTCTACCTTTTGGCTAGTGTGAATAATGCTGCTATGTACATGGGTCTATAATATCCGTTCATGTCCCTGTTTTCAATTCTTTTGCGTATATACTTAAAATTGGAATTGCTAAATCACAGAGTATATCCATTTGTTTAACTTTTTGAGGGACCGCCTTCAATTTCTAAAAACTGAGCATTTCTAAGTAGATGGTGAGTTCCATGTAGACAAGAACACAATCCTTGGGTACCATTGGATCCTAGGGTCTAGAATAATAAAATTTCTCACTGAATGCTCAATGAGTATTTTTATAAGTGCACAAATGAATCAAATAAAATTGTAGTTCTCCACAGTGAGGGGCAAGATAGCACATAATTATGGAATCCCTCCAACCCACATGGCCCATGGTATGACTCAAGTCTACACAACTTTTCCAAGTCCCCGATTTTACTCTATCACAAACACGCACCCAAACACACATACGCGTTGATGCCAAAGAACATAAAAGTAATCCAAAGCACACATCAAAAGGGTTGAAAAAATTCAGTAAAGTATCAGCTATTCCACTAATGAATCTGAAGTCTTCTTCCAACACCCTCAGACTTCTACAGTCGCTCCCTATCTGTAGTAAGCAGTGAGAAAATCAGAAACGATTCCTTTAAACTTTGCCCTTGCTGAGCTTCCTATTATAAAATATGGGGATGGAACAGGAGAGGGTAGTGGTGGTGATGGGAGGCTTTGCTTCCGCCACTATTCAAATATCAATACCTCTTTTAGTTCATTAATTCATCAAGAGGGTATTTTTCAACACATTAAATTCAATTTCAAAAAAAGAATGAGCTGACACAGTCAAATACACATGACCAAAATCCATAGTGGGCCTCCCTGGCTGCCCTTTCCGGCCACTCTCCATCCCATCTTGGGAGGCCAGGCAGCCATTACTCGGCTAATTGGCAGGCCTGACTTAGGGAGGAGAAAATCTAGCCAGTCATCTGGGCTTTTCATTACTTAAGTGCATTCTGACTTGAACTATATTAATGGGCCTCCAAATTTTAACTATTGATGGCTTTCAATGGGAATTTGCATTTCTGTGCTCCTGGGGCCCACAAATCACTAACTTCTCACCTGTGGTGAAGACAGCCACAGGAGGAATTGGTTTCAAAGACAGACAGCAGTGATAATATATGCACTGCACCTCCCTAGGAGCAAATACTCCTAATTGTCCTTTCCCCATTTTTCTATATTACATTTTCAACTCTTTACTACATCCTTTAATGAAAGCAGTGATGGAAAAATATAAACATGGATACATAATTCCCAATGAATTGGTCTAAGTGTTACTTGTAAAAACTGGATTAATGGTACAAAGCATGTACTTTATAAAAATAGCCTGTAGAAAAAAGCATTAAGCAATTACAACTCCAGCTCTGAAGGTTCCAATATTATAGGGTAATATTTCCTTAATGTTAGACTTCATTAACCCTAAGATAATCTCTCATAAATTTTGCTGATTTTTAAGGAGAAAAAAAATAAATTATGTTTATTAAACTACTGAATATGTTTATGAAAATAAGACATAATCTAGTGCCATAAACTTCTTGTCTTTATCTGAATGATCAAGGAGCTCATAAATAAAATATCACATAACAAAGTGAGTGTTAAAATTCATTACTGTAATAGCTATGTTCATGATCTATTTCATTAACACTCCTCCTCTCCTTGGATAAATGGGCTTCTTAGCCTACGAGAGGAAAGCCATTTACAAGACAAAATACTAAGCCGCTTTTTCTCATTTTCCCTTATCTCTTCTATTCCTAACTTTCTAAATTAATTCTTCCCTTAAATCTTATTGTTCCTTCCAGTCTAACTCACAGCACATTAGAGAGAATAGAGAGAAATAGAAGCAAAAAATGGGTCTATAGAGTATAAGTTAATTAGGGATCTAAGTGACTAGTGATGAGATTTGATGACATGGAGCCCCAAAGTGAATTTAGAAGCTTATCTTCTTAAAATATTTGAGAATAAAATACAAATAATAGAACTGCAAGAAATATTCACTATATCAAGCAATCTACACACGCTTAATAATAAACTCCATTTCCTGTTTAACTATATATTGTGGCACCACTGACTGTTCTCCACATACAGGATTTGCTAACCTTTTTCTTCAGTGATTTTGCAGGTAATTTTATTTTTATAGATGGTGTATATACAAATACTCAGGAAGAAAACTGGGTGCTTTCCTGTGAGTTACCAAAAATAGACAAATGTGTATATATGGGCTTCTAAGCCCACAGGTGAAATCTATCAACCCAAATAACCAACTGGACTTCCTAACTAAAGAAAATAACTCAGAGCAGCAATGGTGCTGTGCCCTATCTTGGCTATTTGTTTAATCTTAATTCAGCAGAATCCTAGGATGCAGCATCCTCTACTAGATAATAACCAGAGGATGCTGTTTATGATAATGGCAGAAATTAAAACAGAATTGTACAACCGCTGAGCTGAAAGAAGGCAAAAATCTCCACATGAATATTAAACAGTGTAAATAAAAAAGAATCCACTTGTCTTTATTCCAAATTACATACCAATTTATCTGACACTAAGTGTAAAGATCACATTCACAAATCTCTACATGGATGTAGATAATAAAAGTAATAATTCACCATAATAAGCACTTATGGAGCACCTTCCCCTATGAGGCATGTGGAGAAGATGAAGACGGACACAATACCCTCAAGAAGCTTCCATCCAGTAGACATGGTCTGGTAGTTGACTCATCACCATCTGAGATAGACGGGGTCAGTACTGTACTGGAAAGATAGCATGGTTAAGGGAACAAGCAATGTTGACCAGGCTCCAACCAAGACTTCAAAAACAGAAAAAAAATGTTGAATTGAGAAGATCCCAGCTGAAAAGAATTTCATGGGAAAGGTTCCTCACAGCAGGCAGGAAACTAGACATGAAAACTTAGTTTCCTACTAAAGGTCCCTGAGTCACTGTGTGGAGCAGAGCTTCACTCCATCCCAAATGTTGGTTGGATTTTATGTGACTGAGAAATAAATGTCTAGTGTATAAAGCCCAGAAATGTGGTTATAGCAGTTAGTCTACTGTGACTAACATAGGACATGAATCTGCCTCCTGATCATTCCTAACTCTCACCTGCCCTTCAAGAGAGGCTGGGAGATATCACATGTAGGAGCAAGTGGCATGACACCCTCACATCATTTTTCCTTAACCTATGGAGTGTGGGTCTGACAGTACCTCTGGTTCACATCAGGACTCAATAAGAAAACTATCTTTGAAAAGAGATTCACAAACTTAGGTCTGAGTAAAGTGCTGTGCTTTAAATAAAAATAGCTGATGATTACTGAGCACTTACCATGTCTCAGGCACTGCTCTAAGTACTTTACACACCACATTAATTCATTTAATCCTCAAAATAGCTCTATTACCACCTTCATTGTACACATAAAAAAATAGAAGCAAAAGAGGTTAAGTAACATGTCCAAGGTCACAGAGCTAATAAGCAGTAAGGCTTGGATATAAATGCAGGTGTACTGACTTCAGAACTCCCACTCCTAAAAATCACATGTGGCAGAGAATACTCTGTGCTCATCAAAATCCATTTCCTCTACCTCCTGAGCATACAGCTACACTATATTTCCCAGTCTTCCTACAGTTAGGTATGACCATATGACTGAGTTCTAGCTAATGGAAAGTGGGAAGTGGCATATGACATATAAGCCTGGCCCATCAATACTCCCATACAGTCCCCCACATTCTCTCTCCTCCCCTGGGTTCTGGCTGGGTAAAAAGCATCCAGTAGAGAATGCTGAGGTCCCCAGGAATGGGGAAGGGGAGTTGTAAGTACAGGGGAATGGAGTAGAAAGTGTCTGGGTCCCTGAGTCACTGCGTGGAGCAGCGCTTCCATCCAATGCAAATGCTAGTTGGATTTTATGTGATTGAGAAATAAACCTCTATCATGTAAAGCCCCAGAGGCTTGATTATAGCAGTTAGCCTACTCTGACTAATACATGACACAGCTCTATCTGCTGAATCATCCCTGGGGCCTCACCCCCTAAATAATAGCGAAAGTAGTTTCAGAGTCATTGCCAAGAACGTGACAGTCTAGCAGAGTGATGCATGATCAAAAATCAGTTGAACCAGGAAAAAATATACATATACAAAAAAGCCAAATCAGTTGAACCAGAATTGAAATCTAGGTCTTCATACTAGCTGTGTGACCTTGGATAAGTTATTGAATATTTCTGTGCTTTGGAATCCTAGATATAATGCCTACCCGATAGGACCCTTGTGAGATATTTCAAAAAGCACACACACATATATAAAGTATTTATAACAGTGAAGTGCACATAGGAAGCACCCATAACAAATAATAATATCCTGATTATTATGGTCTTTCACAAAATGAATACCTGCATCGATTAGGATTATGTTCAGCTGCATTAAACAAAAACAAAACAAAATGCTCAATGGCCTAAACAAAGTACATAAAAGAAGCCCAAAGGTAGGCAGTCTAGAGCTGGTATAGGAATTCCAAGAAATCATCAGAGACACAAGTTACTCCAATTCTATGTTTGCCATCCCTAGCATGTGGCCCTGGTCCTCATTGTCCAATTACATACAGCTCCATGCAGCAGAATTGGAGGAAGCAAAATAGAAAAGAAAAAAAAAAAAACACCTGTGTCTTTTAAGAAGACTTTCAGGAATCCCACATAGCACTTTCATTTAACCACTTGGCCACATCTAGCTCCTACCTGCCATGGCGGAGGAGGTAGCAATACGCACAGTTAAAAACCCAGAATTTTGTAGGTAAAAGGATGAAAAGAACGCATATGGGAAGCAGCCAGGAATCTCCGCCTCAGCAAAAGAATCAGTAAAAGAAAGAAAGTTACACTCCCTCATCCGAAGCTCTAGTAAACTCTGAAGAAAAAAAAAAATCCTTTAAAATAGCAAATACCCAGCACATACCACTGCGGTTTTTACTTCTGCCTCTCTCCAATCCATTCTCCACACACCAGCCACAGGGATATGGTGAAAATGTAAGCTATACCCCAGTTAAAACCGTCTGAAGGCTTCTCACTGCAGATCCAGTTAAGGAGTATGGATACTATTTGTAGCATAAGGTCCCACCTGGTCTGGCCCAGTGCACCTCTCTCCACCCCACTGCATGCCATGGCCCCCTGCTTGCACAGCCAAGTCCGGATGGCCTTTGTGGCTGCTGTGGCTGAGCCATGAACACTCCAGCTTGTACCTGCCTAGAGCTTTTGCACTTTCTGTTTTCTTGACCTGAATCTCGCCTCTCCCTGATCTTCCCTTGACTGGCTCCTTCCTGTCACTCTGATCTCAGCCTTATCAGAGCCTTTCCTGAGCACCGCCACCCGTCCCACCCCAGCTTACATACAGCACATCATCCTACCTTAACTGTCAGCACAGCACTCATCACTATCTGATACTTTTCTTGTTTATATGTTGTTTCTTTCCTTATTAGAATGCATGTCCCCCATTAGAGGAACTTCATCCTATTTGCTGTTCAAAAAGCCCCTCCACTCCCACCCACTGCAACTCCTGATTCTCATCTAAGCAGACATTTACTCACTGAACAAATACTTACTAAACACGTGCTCTGTGACAGACACATGACATGGCCATATGATACCTAAGCCCATTTTTACTATGTAAGCTGGCCATGCCAACAGTGACACTTCGGTTCCAGTGATGTTCATTTAATTTAAAAGGTTTTCTTTTCTGAGACTCTGAGCCCAATAAAGTGATGTTCCAGGAGTCCAGAAAAGTGACATACTGAATCTGCGTTAACAGTAGATAAAGGGAGGAAGGGGAGGTTATATTTATGGCATCCTAAGAACCCCAAAGTGAATCGTAGCCGGAGGTTTAAAAAATTTGTCTGTGAGTTCAGGAACATACATTTGCCCCAGACACAATCCGCTATTTCTTTTATCCTTAAAGGATACATACATACCCACTGATGTTCTTTCAGAAAGTTCAAGGGTACAAGTGCAGGAGAACTCACCCAGCAACAGTCTATGGCTCCCACAGACGCTGGGCGGATGTGATGATGTAGCCAAAACATGTAGAAGATACAGAGAAGTGGTGCTGAGGGACAGGAAGAGAGAGGAGGGCAGTGGAGAAAAAGTGCATGTTAGCTGGAAGAGAAGAAACAGGAGAACAGGCAGAAAAAAGGAAAACAAATCAAAGAAAGAGCAGTTATTAAAAATGCTGAGTTGAAAATGTTTCAGATGGCCTCTGACATCTAATAAGTCATCTGTCTTTCTCAATACAGAAAAGTCATTACTTACTAGTGAACTAATACCAGCAACTGTGACAAGTAAAAACAACAAAGCCCATAAAAATATAAAAGTTCGCCCCTTGCAGTTAAGCGAAAAAAAAAAAAGAATGTATTCAATTTTTCAGATGAAAAACATTTGAACTGACTGAATTTATTGTAATGCAACTTGTATTATATGCTGGCAAAATGAAAAGGAAAAAAATAGCCACTCAGCCTGGCTTCAACTTTTCCTTGGAAAAAAGAATATAATACGTTTTTTGAGAGCCTGAACTCTTCATAGAAACCAGTCATAAATATCAACATGGCATCCTGGCCATAGGCCATCAGTTCTCCTAACAGAAGCATGAATTAATAGCACCATCTCCCCTAGCCACAAAGACCCCTATATAACCAGCTCTTCAGAGGGTGGAACCGAGGCCTCAAGTGCAGCATGAGGAATGCAGGTCAGATTAAAGAAGAACTTGAGAGCCTTCGGGCTAACCAGAGCATGGGAGGATTGTCCTTCCCTGGGAGAGGTTGAAAGCAGTCGTGTGCATCAGCAGACCAGGCAAAATGACAGACAGGATGTCATCAAGGGCCAAAGGAGCTTTTCTCTCCCATAGCCACCAACATCATCACCATTCTAGGACTCACCTCTGACTCCTCTCTATATTAAAAATACAGTCTCATCTCTCCACTTCTTTGCATTGGTCCTGCCCACTCCCTGGCTGACACCACCACATCCATCTCAGAGGCTACCATGATGACCTTACCTGGCCCCCCCGCATCTACGCTTGCCTGCCAAGTTCCAACCAGCAGCCGGTGTGGTTTTGAAAAACACGGATTAGATTCTATCATCTCACTGTTCAAAACCTGTCACTGACTTCAATGGTTTCCCACCAAACTTAGAACCAAACCTACTAGCAAACTCCTCACGAGGCTCCACCATCTCCACATTGGCCCTGGCCTCCCTCTCCTCTATCAGCATTCTGCTCCCCACATTCCTGGCCAGGCCCACCAGCCTCCTTTCTCTTCCTGGAACTCTCCTGGGGTCTTTGTACCTGCTGCTCCTTCTGCCTGGACACAGCCCTCCCCAGCTTCTCAAAGATGTCTCCTCCCCAGTCAGCTCTCTGCTCCAGATGCGCCTTTTTAAAGAGGCCGCTCCTGGCCACTGTATCAAAATCAGGCCTCCTCCTCACAAGTCACTCTCTGCCCTTCGCTCTGTTTTATTAGGACCATAAGAAATTGTATCATAGTCGTTTTTTCATGTTAACAAAGTGTCCTTCTTGGAGTTTTTTGTTGAGTGTTTTCAATATAGAGGCAAAATTTATTTGACTAATACCATAATTAAATCTCCTAGCAGCTGTATTTTATTTTAGAAGATAGGAATTATATTGAACACTTTTTTTATTAAACTGTCATTTTTATCTTAACTGTGGCTTAACCTCATAATCTAATTATTTTTTCTAAATCTACTTTACAGCTAATAAAAGAAAGATATGAAAAATTAAATTACATAATAAAGCATGAAGCAAGTGTAGCTAACATGAGACTCTCAGATTGAAAAATGAGCATGAACTCATTTATGCTGTTGAAAAGCTATGTTTTTAACTCATTTTTTAAAAAATAAAATAAACCTCTTTAGGTGGGAAAATAAATCAGGCTATTGTAATTCCTGTGTATACCTTTAGGACCAAAGTTAAATCATCATAATGTTATACCAACTTTTCAGTCATGGTAGAAAGAACCAACCTCACAAGTCCTACTGGTGAAGTGCCGTTAAAGGGATTTGTAAAAGAATTACTCCCTCTTCCTTCTTATCTCACTTTCAAAGCATTTAGTTTTCAACTCTAACGTAACAAAAACTCCTTTTCTTCCATACTTTCCAGTAGGATGTGTCCTGAATGCTTCTATGCTCCATTAGGGCCATGTCAAATATAAATCCCCCAAAAGGCTAGGGCCCGTGCCCCACCAAACACCTGCACAGATAAGTATTTTGAAAATGATTGTTATGACAATGAGATAAATGAGTTCGCAGTGGTAACAATTTGTTTGGGCTGTTTGGAATCCATTGAGCAATACCTTAGCTTTAGAATCATCAAAACCTCCCACAAATATTTGTAACAGTCTCTGCAAATAGGGACACTCTTGTTGTAAGTCAACAGAAGCTATAAAAGTGCAGGTCTGGGCCTTCCCTAATTTGCACGTCCAACATAAACAATCGCCAGAGTCCTGAATTTTCCAGAATCATCCAGAGTCCTGAGCTTAGTAAAGATAGCAGATGATCCTTCTTCATAGCAATTGGGACAAAAGTTTAAGTAATTTTACAATTAATCCCCTAAGTGCAGTGAACAAAGACCTCCAAATTGACTGCAGGGAGAATTCAGGAGGTGGGATTTTGTGTTCTCATTTATTTCAATCAAACACCTCCAACGGTCTGAAGCGAAGTCACTTCTTTAATGACCTCTCCACTAACTTTTGTGGAGCTTCCTCTGTGCAAGACATGGCAGAGCAGTAGGTGCCATGAAAGACACCGAGAGCATTAAATAAACCTGCCCCTGCTCCCAAGGCAAGAATTGTCAGTCTAGCTGGTGGGGAGATGGCAGTGTGAACACACACCAAATACAGTAACTCTACAGTGGAGAAACCTGGCTACCTTAGAGTCCCAGCTAACAAGTGACAGAAGTTAGCAGAACCAGTGAGAAACCATGGTGATAACATGAACCCTTGAGGTAATGTGATAATACCTCTTGTGCGGTAATTTTCAAAAAAAAAAAAAAAACCCACAACCCCAATATAGTCCTGAGAAAACAAAGCAGACAAAGCTGAGTTGGGAGACATTCTACAACGTACCCGATCAGTACTCCTCAAAACTGGCAAGGCCATGACCAACACGGACAGGCCGAATAACCACGCTGGAGGAGGCTGAGACCTGACACCTCAATGCAAGGTGGTACCTCCATTTAGGGTTCTGTAACCCTAAATTATTCCCAAAAAAGTTTCTCTCTCCCTTCTCTGTCCCCTTCTCTCTATATATAGATATAAATGAAGAGAGAAAGGGAAAGCAGGAGGAAGGGGGGAGGAGGAGAGAGAGAGAGAGATGGAGAGAGAAACCAACTGAACAAATATGTCAACAAGTGGCACAAAGTTTTTTTTAAAGACTACATTTAGGTTGAATAGTACGAAATTGCCAACATTTGACTTTTTTGACCTACAAACCATCATCTTCAAATGATTCAACCCAACACATTGCTGCGGGCTGGGAGTACTACACGATGAACTGGAGATTGTTTATGTTGGATGTGAAAAGAACTGGAAAGAGCCAGAAGACACATTCCAGGAGAAGGGAACGGTGTGAGCAGAGTGGAGGACAAGTACAATGTGGCAGAGACAGCAGAGAAACCTCCCTGTGCACGTAGGCAGGGAAGTGACAGAAGACGCTGACAAAGGAAGGACGTCGTTGGGCAGGGGTCTGAACTTTCACAGGTAACAACGAGCCTGGCCTCCCAGTGACCAGGAACGTCCTCGGGAAAGGAATGCAGCCACTAGCGACATTGGCACAGGAGCCTACTGCATCGACGGCCCCCTTTCCCAGCCCCCAGTGAAGTCCCAGCACAATGGAAAGATTGCCGGACTACAAATTGGCAGATTAAGTCCTAATTCTGGGTCTGCCTCTAATGGGGTGAGAAACCCTAAATAAGTCCCTGACCCTGTCTCAGTCGCAGATTCCCAGCCCACAAAGGCAGGGAGAGGTTGAGTTGCTCTCTACGGCCTCCTCCAGCTCTGAAATGCTACCTCCAGCTTGGAGTGAAATACGTTTCCTGGCTCTCGGAAGCAACATGTGGTTCGCTCAAGTAAAGAGAATGATTCAAGGCCCATGCAAGCAAAAACACGGAGAACAAAGGGCTGTTTTTTCTAATACACAAGAGTCTATTCTTTTATGATACATGTCTAGACCCCTCTAAATATTTAAACAACAATACTGTACCAGTATGAAAACTCTCTAAATCAGGCTCTGTGGTTAAGGAGGATATATGAACAGATGTGATCTTATTAAGGGCCCTAATGTAACTCACAAACAATTTGTCATATCTGACGGGTATTGTTAAATTATGTCCACCTGCCACAGGCAACCAGAGAAATTACCAACTGCCTTGACTCTACGTCTCCTCGAACTCCCTCCAAAGCTCCCGCAGAAGTGTCCAGGATATGTATTTTTTAAAGCAGTAACTTAATTGTCACCAGCACATAGCAGCCAGTGCCTCACAATTCCTTTTCATGTATATTTTATTATGGGCCCAACTGTTTCAACACCCTAGTGGTTCAACTTTAATGTAGCTCAGGAAACCCCCTAAGTAATATCACAAAATGCTTAACATCTGTGAAACTTGGACTCAAAAATGTTACAATTTTGTCTTTGGTTTGGGAGGGGAATATGGGGGGCGGGGGTACACGCTGGCCAGGGTTTTCATTAACAACTGTGTTCAAGCTCACGGTTTTTTCTTTATTGCCTCACAGGCAGGAAGGACATTTCGGGTGTACCTTGCTAAAGGCTCAGAATGATTTCCAACTACGAGTGCCTTGCTTGCTTACAGTCAGTTTAAAATGAATCCATGTCCTCTCCTGTCTCTAAATATTTGCCTCATCTTTCCTCCTTGCGTTACATTATTTTAATTAAGTGAAACAATGAAGAGAGGGGGGAAATGAAGTGTGAAGAATGTGGCGTATTTCCGAAGCTATTTCAAAACTCCTCGGAGCTCTTTGGTCTCTAGTGATGTTTGAAATATTCTTTATCCCACTAAGGAAAGGATGAAAAATTGATCTCCAAACTTCAAATACCGCATATTTCCACAACTACAGACTGCGGGAAAGGCGGGCGGGCTTAGGAGTTACCAGACCAAACAGCAAGCAGTTCTCAGAGGGCCCACGGCTCATCCCCGGCAAGTCCACGGGCCGAGTGTGTACACAGAGCCATTAGGAGAATAAACATTGGCTCCACTTCTGAGAGAAATCAAAGCAGATCTCAGAGAAACTGAACCTGGAGTCAAACCTCAGCAATTTGAATTAACTGAGAGAAAGGTCAGGTTGAATCAGACAAAGCCTTGATAATATAAGTTTTTGTTTCTTGTTGTTTTTTGTTTTTCAAAATGCAACTCATCCATTTCAAGTTTCCCCCCCAATCCATCCTCCTAACTTCTCTTAGCAGCCGCCACCCCAACTCCCCAGCTCCTTTGTGCATGACCCAGGGGCTGCTGGCTAGTCTCCGTGTAGACCGCGAGCTTCCCATCCTCATGCTCTTCCCTTTCGCCTGAATGCCCATCACCCGTTGCCTACTTGGTAAACTCAGCTTCCAAGACCCCACTTCAAACGTCAGCTCCTATCCTACACAGAGTGAGCAGACCAGATTCCACAGCACAGATGCAGATCCATAATATGGTACAAGAGTTCTCACCCTGACTAAATGGTATTAAAATCATCCAGAGAACTTTTCAATGAAACCCCATCTTAGCAATTCCAATTGAGTCGGTCAGAGGTACTGCCAGAGCATTGGTGTCATTTTAAAGGTGCTTGGGTGATTGAAATGTACGGTCCAGGTTGCAAACCTTTGATACAGAATTTACCATACTGCTTAGAAGGATGTACCTGCACCCCAAGAACAGTGGGCCGTCAACAAAGGCTTGTTGTAGGCAGGGATGGAGGGCAGGAATCCTTCAAGGGGCTTCTCTAGGAATAGGAATTTCATGTAATTCCAAAGCTTTTGTCACCATGTGGCTTACCATCAGCACTCACTTATTGTTCACAGTGTACCTCCCACCCACCCTCACAAGGGGTAACACGCCGCCTATTCAAAAGTGGGCGAGGACCTACTACTCTAACTTAACTTTTCATTCTTTCCCTGACACAGTAGGTCCTTTGCCACTTTTATGCCCTGCCCATGCCTATCAGTCTGGTCTAACAGTATGCCAGGTTCACGGTCTGCTAACCTCTTCACCTCCTTGGGGTTTACTTTCTCACTCAACTCCACCTAATGGAGCACCTGTTCTCGCGTGCCTTGGCTGGTTAATGATATCATGGTATGTGTATGAGGAGCTTTAGCCAAAGAGGAAGTCAGAGAGACTTGAAATGTCCGGAGGCATCAACATGAGACAGAGATTCTATGGCTTGAAGATGGAGGGGAGTCTGAGGAAAGAATCTGGGTGCATCTAGAAGCTCAGGTGAACCCCACTAAACTGCCAGTAACAAAACAGAGCCTGGCAAAGGTGAGAAACTGAATCCTGACAAAACCCTGAATGAGATTAGAAGTGGATTCTTCCTGGAGGGACCAGAAGGTTGAGAACCACTGGTCTAGATGAAAATGCCCAGCACATACCACCTTGATTTCAGCCTTGTAGAGGCCCTGCACACAGACTCTGGGCCAACCAGCCCGGATTCCCAGTTTACAGATAATAAATGGGTATTGTTTCAAGCCACTAAGTTTGCAGTCATTTGTTACTGAGCAATCCCCAAACTCCTCCCTCAAATTACTTAAACAAGAGAAGTCCCTCTCAAAAATTAATAAACATACATTAATGTACGTTAATATACATTGGGTTATAAGTCCTAAACAAGCGATTTTCAACCAGGGTGCTGCAAGAATTTTTAACATGTGCAGAACCTGACTGTTAGGGGCATGGACCTCTTTTCCCTTAGATTCTCAAATAAAAAAATGTCAACACTCAACACAACAACAGCCGTCTGGTGTGAATAAATCCAAATTATACCTTTTTTTGTCAGATCGGCAAAAAAATAGAACATTTTTTGGTGTGCTGCAGACTTTTAGTAATTAGCTTGTGTGTGCCACAAGATGAGGACGGTTGAGAATCACTGCACTAGACCACAGCAAGGTACTCTCACTATGCCTCTCAAAATCCATACGCGCATTCCATTGTTCTATTGAGAAAGGAGGCAAAATGTCATGGAAGCTTCCATATTAAGTGCTATTAATAAAATAGTCATTTATGAATTATGAAAAATTGAGTAACAGATCACTTCGTCTTTGTCAAATGCTATTTACTGAGCGCAGTCTGCCTCTGACCAACAGAGGTTCGGATTGGTAGCCTGACATCTGGAGAGGACACAACCAAGATAAATCTTCCACCTCCTTCTTCGCAGGGAAAGGGCAGCTGAGGGCTCATGCCAAGCTCTTAGGCCAACAATCCCACTGCTGCACTTGCCCCACCTTGCCCACTAACAGGCACCAGACAGGATGTTACAGACGGGCTCATAGTGAAGCGCTCCCTTCCCACGCTCCTGGAGTCTCCCTAAATCCACACATTTAGGGCTCCCTAAAGGTCATGGGAACACAGCCTCAACCCCAGACCCTAGGGCTAGGAGAGGATGAGGAGCCCTGATGGCCAAGCCCTACCAGCCACCCAGCGTGACCGACGATGCCACTGACACACATGTGCTTTCCCAGCAGCCATTCCAGAAGGCACCTGCCAGGCCACCGCCCCTCAGCCGCGGTTCCTGTTGGGTTGGTCTGCGTCAGCATTTGTCTGAACATCGCTCTTCCATCATCCACAGGGGAAATTGATGTCAACGGCGTGGCAAAGGAATGTAACTACAGCCTATTCTAAAAGCACGCATTCATTTTCTTCTATTTCGGAAACGTGTGCATTATGTATGGCTGTACATAAGCGTTTTTATAGAGACTCTTAAATGATTTACCATGAGGTATGTGTTGATTATAATCTCTGCTTATTTAAGAGAGCCTTGTTTACCCCCATGGTAGTTAATACATTGAGACATGTTTCAACTAACAGTGACACCAGTAAACAAAAGTTACTGATCTACCTCATGAGTTATAAAACTTGTAACATGCTGTAAACAGCGCTGTCATTTTATTTAGCATATTGCATTGTGTGAGCTGCCTTATTTATCTAGTGGTAAATCTTTATGTATCAAAAATGCTACAGAAGGCACAACAGATAAATTACAGACAGACACTAACATCTGACTAGTTAATCAAACAAATAGGACATGTAACAAAGAGAAAAGCTATAAATATTGACAACAAGCTGCTTCAGTCACAAAAACATTCAATACTTCAGTTCTCAAGTGTGAGTTTTATATCAGTCCCCTGGAAACAGTTTGTATCCTCCAATAAATTTTTACAGTTGATTCACCTGCCTGATACCCCTCAGCCATTTCCTTCAGAAGCTGTCAAACCCGCCAATGATAATATATGGCCCGACCAACAAGAACAGCTGTAGCCATTCTCTCTGCAGGTTCTTGCACCCTGTTCTGCATAAAATAATACATCAAGATTAATTGATTTCCCGTCACTCTCACAGAACAGAAAATTAATTTTCATGTAGCTATTTTCCCCAGCATATGAATTTTGTACATGGCAAGTAATTTAAGTTTTTAATTATTCATGAGAAAGAAGGGGGTGGGGAGAAACATGATAAAGTAAGCTTGCAAAAACCCCAAGGCCAATCCCTGGGCCTGGGGTTGTGCTGAGGCAACAATAGCATTCGCTAATGCCCATATAAATAATATATGTATTAACATACATCTTAGTACAACACCAATTTCTCTCACTCTGACCCAAGACTCCCAGGTCACCCCGCGGTACTTTGTCAAAGTCGCCACGCTGGTTACATGTGACATGCGGTGGGAAAACACAGAACATGTCAGCCATATTGAGTTGACCCCTGCCTGCGGCTGGGCGCGGGCCACGCAGCCGAGGCATGACTGGAGGTAATTCAACGGTCAGAGTGGGAGTGGGACCGAGCAGGAGCTGCTAATCATCCAGGTGCTACCTCAGCAAGTCTTCCATTTGCAGGTGCCACTGACTTGTGAACAAGAAAAATGAAAGCAGAAAATAGAAAGAAAGCATTTGACTCACGGAGGCCTCATCTTTCACAGGCTCTCGGCAGACCAGCTCGAGAAAAACTGTCTCCACAGACAGGGAAAAACCACAACGTGAGCACCTCCGGCAATCAAGGAGATTTGCTAAGACGCGCGCTAAAACGCTCCCACAGTACCTCCTTAGGAATCTCATTGGCATACTTCATGTAAACTGCAAGGCAGGCAAACGCGGCCCGCCTCGAGTCACGGCGCCGGAGTTAACCCGTCCGGAGCCCGGCTCCCAGCACTGGTGGGCACAGAGGAAATCGGCCATCCCGCCGGGGTCAAGGAGTTTTGGTCACTGATTATTTATTGATGACTCCTTCTGCCCCGGATATGAAGATTTAGTGTGACATTAAGAGATCACTACAAATAATTGATCTTCTTCCACTTAAATAAGTAGACCTCACCAAAGCTGTTTAAGAATCAGGGAGAGAAGAGAATGTCATCAAATCCCCAAACTTATACAGGACAAAGGGGGGATTCAAAGTGAGGCACGTAAGGAGAGGCCTCTCTTACCCGATGAGAAGACAGAAATCACAAAGCAAGTGTTTCCGAGGGGAGAGCCTGCTTGGGTGACCTGGGTGAGAAGCTCTGATGTGGGGCATGCTCCTTGCTTCACCAATGCCCCACTAGCAGGGAGAGCACTTTGGCAAGGAGAAGACAAGGCAGGAAGGTCAAAACCAAAAAGGAAAGAAACTTAAAATAAGTT
>NW_006292343.1:524234-557738 GCF_000327345.1 Myotis davidii | reverse complement strand
GGAAGGAAGGAAGGAAGGAAGGAAGGAAGGAAGGAAGGAAGGAAGGAATTTTCCCTGGAAGAATAGGGGAATGCTTGGCTGGGGGAAAGGGTTGGGTTTGATAAAGTCAATGAAGTATTAATAAGACACAGAAAGTGAAGTCTCCGTGAACATCTTTCTTAACAGCTTATACAATTGGCCACTCTAACCTGAAACCAGAGAGAACCAGGAAATTGCTTCTCAGCGCAGAGCAGCCACGCTGGAGGCTAGGGACACTGTGCTGCCAGTGTTTCCATCACAAAGCCCGTTTCCCAGGAACCAGTGCAACCTTCCCTGAGAAATTTGGCACCCGCACAGCCTGAGTGTAGGCTGTTTGAATACTGGTTCAGAAGAGGGCTGGGGATTCTATTTCTATTACCCTGATGGCTCTCCAGACACAGGGGTAACATGACACATCATGTCAAGCAGCTCATTATTAGCACTGAAGACCAGCTAGTCAACTTGGGCTCCCTTAAAATTGAAAGGAGGGGAGGTCTTCTCATGGTTTCATGTGGTGTGTGAGGGAAGGGAGGGTCAATGAGGCTTGCTTAAGCCTTTGTACCTCCGGGTTTAAAAAGAAAACAAAACAGAATGGGGAAATGAAATACAGCACTGAGACCCCAACAACTAAGGCCTTGCTCAAGTGCTGCTAAACCAACCCGGAACATGTGCCACAACGTGGCCCGGTGCCAAGAAGCATGGCCAGGCCCTCCTGACCTTGAGAAGCCCATGGCCGCGTTCCTGGGAAGGCCGCCCAGCAATCCTGCCCAGTGGTGATGGGGTGAAACCACAGGCCCAGGGAATGCCAGGAAAATCTCAAGTTAACTATTTTTTACTGATGAATATATTTTTTTAAAATATATTTTATTGATTTTTTACAGAGAGGAAGGGAGAGGGACAGAGAGTCAGAAACATCGATGAGAGAGAAACATTGATCGGCTGCCTCCTGCACACCCCCCACTGGAGATGTGTCCGCAACCAAGGTACATGCCCTTGACTGGAATCGAACCTGGGACCCTTGAGTTCGCAGGCTGACACTCTATCCACTGAGCCAAACCAGTCAGGGCCTGATGAATATATTTGACATACTCCTTACTTTGCCAACAATCCTGCCATCCTGGTAGATGAGCAAGGCTGGGAAAGGCAGGGCAGCAGCAAGAGTATCCTCTCAGGATGCTCTGGACTTGGTTTGCTTCTGATGGTTGATGGAGCCTCAGAAAGGCAATTTAAGGAGTCGATCCAATGAAGCAACTGTGGCAATCAGGTGGTATTTGAGTTGCGCATGTTGGAGTGCCAGTACATGCATGTATGTGTGCATACATGCATGTGTGCCTGCGTGTATATGTGTGTGTACAGAAAGGGAGACAAAGTGGGGTTCCAGGAAAACCTTAAGTATTCAGAATGGCTCCAAACTCTGCATCAGCCAAGCTCTCAGCCCAGCCATGCTTTCCCCACACTCCCAAGAGCATGGCAACAAAGGTGCATTTCAGTTTATACCTGTGTTTGTGTAGGTTTTCTGCATCTGATGGGGAGAAGGAGGCTTGCTTTATTTTATTTTGAAAATAATCCTATTGAGAACATAAATGAACTCATTATGCATACCATCATATATATGTATAAATATATATATACATATATATATGCAATTCTGTAACTAAAAACGTAAAAAACTTCTTGAAGTCGATGCTGCTACTGGCGTATCGTAAAGGTCTTTGTTTCTGTAAATTCAATTGAGTGTTTCTATTTCTAAGTCTGGCAAGAGGTTCTAATTATTGTTAGAAGCCTAATTAGCATTTAGTATTACATTACAACAACTGCAGCAAAATTGTACCCATTCTCCAATAAACAGTATTCACAGTATGCAATCAAGCCGCTGTACCGAGCAATGAGAATTAATAGCACCGCACGACAATGGTAAATCCTCCATCTCCTGCTGTGTGTGTTTAATAATTTTTCACTCCTTCCAGATTGTTCCCATCAAGCACAATTCCCAAGGTCCTAATCAACCACCCTCCCCATCAATACTACACAGAGATCTGAGCACTGAAAATTATCTGCAATTTCAAAAAGTGCTTTGTTGCATTATTAGGCCACTGACCTAAGAGGTAATGGGTAAATAGTTTCTGAAAAATGTCCAAAGCACAACATAAATTAAAGCTTATAGTCTTGCCTGCTGTTCTCACCATAGCTATAACTGCAAACTATTACGGTTTTTACACAATATTCCTAACTATAATTTTAGACCATAATATTGGTGCAAAGCGCCAAATGTTCTGCGTTCACGTGCCTTCATTTTCTCAACAAGGGGAGCTCGGGGAGGAAGCCGATGCATTCAGTCCTTTAGAATTATTCTTGGCCGCACTCCTCCTGCTGTCTTGTCCCTCTACCCACCTCCTGCCCACCCTTCCCCCAAAAGTTCTTTAGTTTGCAAACCTTTTACAGCAGACAGAGGTAAGAACCTTTAAAAGCAGTGGTGTGTGTCACATTTTCTGCAGTTCACACTCGCGTGGATCGATTTCTGGAGTTAGGATATGATGCTTCTGAGTGGAGCCAGGGATGGACTAGGGCAGTGGTCGGCAAAGTCATTAGTCAACAGAGCCAAATATCAACAGTACAACGATTGAAATTTCTTTTGAGAGCCCAATTTTTTAAACTTAAACTATATAGGTAGGTACATTGTTATTAACTTAATTAGGGTACTCCTAAGCTGGCCTTTGCTAAAACGTCCTCAATCTGAGGGGTGGACCGCAGTGAACGTACCGCCACTTCTTCTAATGCCACTTCTTCAAAATAGACTTGCCCAGGCAGAAAACCGACTTCTGCGCACGGGCCACGAAGTTTCAATCGCACTATACGTGCGCACCCGCACACGGTATTTTGTGGAAGAGACACACTCAAGGGGCCAAAGAGCCACATGTGGCTCACGAGCTGCAGTCTGCCGACCACTGCCCTAGTCCAGTTTCAATCGCACTGTACATGCGCGCCTGCATGTGGTATTTTGTGGAAGAGCCACACTCAAGGGGCCAAAGAGCCACATGTGGCTCACGAGCCACAGTTTGCCGACCACGGGACTAGGGGATCCCAGCAGAGAGGCTAGTGCACAGTACCTGCTGTTGCCTGGTGTGTGGTGACAAATATAAAAGTGTCACACAAAACCAAAGGAGAAACACTTTGTCTCAACAACTGGAAAGTGTACTTTGGGAAGATATGAAGAGAAGTTTCTGACCAAGGGAAACGGAGCCTGGGGCCTGGAATCATAGCAGAATGCAGGAGTCAAGACCACCCAGTGTGGCTAACCCAGAGGTAGCACACGGCACGGCACGTTGCAGCAATCCCCTCAGAGAATACACATCCGGGCTAACCTAGGGGGGTGGGCTGGATGTTGTGGCTGGTTGGTTGTTTTACACAGCAGCAAAGAGAAGGAATTTCTGACAGCTCAGTGCAACCTAACTCAATAGACATCTGAGGGCCTTCTCTGAGCAACGCTAGATGCCAGGTGACCCTGTGGTCCGCCACACCATGCCAATGCAAACACTCATCATTTTGCCACAATACATCAACACCCCTCAGAACAAAAGACTCACAGCATTGGTAAATGCGTGCCATCGATTTCTCAAGACTAATGACTTACTGAATAATAACACCGAGTTTTCTCCAACATCATCATAACGCTCCTCTGTCACACAGTCACTTATTAATTCATTCAACAAATATTTTTTTAGTTTAAGTGCCTACTGCTGTTCCATACACTTGGGACACATGTTGAACAAGGAAGGTGACCATTTCTGCCTGTGTGGAGCATGAATTCCAGCATGAGGGAGGCGACCATCTCAATTATCCCAGTAAATGTGAACATTATATGAAGGAGGGTGATACACAGTCACGGGCCGTGGGGAGAGGAGGAGTAGAAGCAGAGCAGTAAGAGGAGCAGGAGCTTTAAAGAGGGGATGTGGTAAGATTAAAGCTAGTGGCCAGTGTGGGCTCTGTGAGAAGGTGATATTTTAGAAAAGAATTAAAAAGAGAGGAAAAGGCTTGATAAGAGGTTTTCAACCTCTTGAATTTCTCCTACTAATTCCAGGGAAACCCCTCCACCCTATATTCTAACAGGGCTGGTTAGCATCCACTGAGCAAACAGACTTCCCTGCAGGAGAGCAGGTATAAAAACTAAAAAAATCTCTCTCTCCTGAGAACAGACTGACAGATGTCGGGGGCGGGGGAGGGACCTGAGTGAAAAAGGTGAAAGAATTAAAAAAAACAAAAACAAAAAAACCACCTCATAGACAGACAACAGTACGGTGATTACCAGAGGGAGGGGGGAAAGGTAGGAAAGGGTATAGGGCAGATAACTGGTGATGGAAGGAGAAGTGATTTAAGGGTGGTGAATATACAATAAAATATATAAATTATGTATTATAGAATTGTGTCCCTGAAACCTAGATAATTTTATTAACCAGGGTCACGCCAATAAATTCAATTTATAAAAGAAAAAAGAAATTTAAAAAAGAAGAAAAATCTGTCTCTCCTTTTCACGTTAGTGTCCCCAACAATGAGCACAGTGCCTCACAAAGAGTGGATTCTCAACGAACATTCACTGAGTAAATAAACACATAAGTGAATCGACAACAACGCATTTATTTTCAGGACACCAAGTAATTCCTTAAAATTGATATAATTAAGACCTTATGAATGACAAATTCTTTTCCCCCCGCTGTATGCAGGTATAACTGGCATATAACATTGCATACATTTAAGGTATACAACACGGTGATGTAATATATGTACATATTGTGAAATGATTACTACAATAAAGTTAGTAAACACATCCATCACATCACATTGTTACAATTTGTATGTCTGTGTTAAGAACTTTTAAGATCTACTCTCTTAGCAACTTTCAAACAAATAACAACACACCATTGTTAACTATAGTCACTATACTGTGCATTCATCTTATAACTGGAAGCTTGTACATTATGACCACCTTCACCCATTTCCCCCACTACCCCACCACCACCCCTGGCAACCACCAATATACTCTGTTTCTTTGAGTTTGGTTTTTTAGATTTTACATACAAGTAAGATCAAACCAAATTTGTTCTTTCTCTGACTTATTTCACTTAGTATAATGGCCTCCAGGTCCATTCATGTTGTCACAAATGGCAGGATATCTTTCTTTTTGTGGCTAAATGATGATAGGTAGGTAGGTAGGTAGGTAGGTGATTGATTGATTGATAGATAGATAGATAGATAGATAATAGATGATAGTTTCATGCCTTAGCTATTGTAGATAATGATGCGATGAATATGTGGATGGACATATCTCTTTGAGATAGTGATTTCATTTACTGCAGATATATCTGTAACAGTGTAATTGTTAGATCATATGGCTAAATCGCATTGCTCCTAATGTTAGAACTGTGGTACATCTACACAGTGGAATACTACGCTGCTGTAAAAAAGAAGGAATTCTTACCATTTGCAACAGCATGGATGGAACTGAAGAGCATTATGCTAAGCGAAATAAGCCAGTCAGAGAAAGGTAAGTGTCACACGATCTCACTTACTTGTGGAATATAATGAACAATATAAACTGATGAACAAAAACTGAACCAGAGTCATAGAAGCATCAAACAGATTGTCGTCCAACCTATGAGGGGGTAAGAGATCAACCAAAGGACTTGTATGCATGCATATGAGCATAACCAATGGATACATATTGGGAGATTGGGAGGAGGAGGGCATGTGCTGAGGGGTGGGGGTGGCTGGGGAGAGGTCAATGGGGGAAAAGGGAGACTTATGTAATACTTTAAAGAATAATGAATTTACATTTTAAAAAGAGAGTCTCAGAGATAACCTATGGTCTACTACAGTCTACTTCCAAAATCTGCATTGGTCACTTAGAAGTTTTAAGGATTCAGACAATTTAGGTTTATTCTCTAATTTTGTAAAAAAAAAAAAAAAAAAAAAGTAGAGCTTGCTTGATATTTGCTTATTTCACTGGCTTCATTTTTAAATGTTTTATGTGCATTCTTGGAAAAAAAAAGAAAAGCTTTCAACCTTCCACCATTGAGTATGATGTTAGTTATGGGCTTGTCATATAGTCCTTTATTATGTTGAGGCATGTTCCTTCTATACCCAATTTGTTCAGAGTTATTATCCTGAATGATGTCAAATGTTATCAAATGCTTTTCCTGCATTGATTGAAATATGATTTTTTTATCTTTCATTCTATTAATTTGGTATATGGCATTACTTGATTTGCCTATGTTGAACCATCCTTGAATTTCATTGATGAGTCTCACTTTATCATGGTGTATAATCCTTTTAATGTGTTGTTGAATTTGGTGTGCTAGTGTTTTGTTGAGAATTTTTATATCTATTTTCATAGAGATATTGGCCTGTAGTTTTCTTTTCTTGTGGTGTCTTTTTTTCTGTATTTTTTTAAATCCTCACCCGAGGATATTTTTCCATTGATTTTTTTAGAGAGAGTGGAAGAGAGAGGAAAATAGAGAGAAACGTCGATGTGAGAAAAACATGATTGGTTGCCTCCTGCACGCACCCTGACCAGGGCCCAGACCAGGGAGGAACCTACAACTGAAGTACATGCCCTTGACCAGAATCAAACCCAGGACCCTTTAGTTTGCAGGCCAAAGCTCTATCTACTGAGCCAAACCGCTTAGGGCTCTTGTGGTATCTTTATCTGGCTTTGGTATCATGGTAGAACTGGCCTCATAAAATGAATTTGTAAGTATTACCTCGTCTCAACATTTGTGAGTAATTTGAGGAGGATTGGCATTAACTAGTTTTTAAATGGTTGGTATAATTTACCAGTAACACCATCTCATTATGATATCTTTGTTGAGAGGTTTTAATTACAGAATCAATCTTCTTACTTGTTTTGGTCTGCTCAGATTTTCTCCATCTTCATGATTCAGTCTTGGTAGATTGTATATTTCTAGGCACTTATACATTTCTTACAGGTTGTAAAATTTTGGGGTATATAATTGTTCATCATAGTTTTGTATTATCCTTTGTATTCCTGTGGTATCAGTTGTAATGCCTCCTATTTCATTTATAATTTTATTGATTTGGGTCTTCTCTCTTTTATTCTTGGGTAGCCTAACTAAAGATTTCTCCCTTATATTTATCTTTCCAAAAACCATTCCTAGTCTTGTTAATCTTTTCTATCATTTTCCTATTATCTATTTTGTATACCTAGCATTTCTGCTGTAAACTGTTATTCACTTACTTCTGCTAACTTTGGGCTAAGCTTGTTCTTTTTCTGGTTCCTTGATGTACAAAATTAGGTTTATTTGAGATCTTTCTATTTTCTTGATGTATGTATTTATTGCTATAAAATTCCCTTAGAATTACTGTTGCTGCATCCCATAGATTTGGTATGTCTCCATTTTAACTTTGCATTTTGTCTCAAGATATTTTTAATTTCCCCTTTTATTTTTCATTTGAATCTTTGGTTTTTCAGTTTCCATGTATTTGTAAATTTTCCAGCTTTCTTCTCATTATTGATTTCTGATATTATTGTGGTCAGAAAATATACTTAATATAATTTCTATCTTATTGAATTAGTTGAGACTTGCTTTGTGGCCGAACATTTTATCTATTAGAAAAATGTATATTCTGCTATTGTTGGACAGAATGTCTTATATATGTCTGTTAAATCTAGGAACTCTATAATGTTGTGTAAATCTGCTTTTTCCTTATTGATTCTCTGTCTAGATGATCTATCCATTTTTAAAAGTGGAGTATTAAAGTCCACAACTATTATTGCATTGCTGTTTATTCCTCTTTTTAGCTCTATCAGTGTTTGCTTTATATACTTAGGTACTCTGATGTTGGGTACATAAATATTTACAATTGTTGTATCTTCTTGATGAATTTATTCCCTTGCCATTATATAATGACCTTGTCTCTCTAGACCATTTTTACCTTAAGGTCTATTTTGTCTGAGATAAGTATAGCTATTCCTGTTTTATCCTGGTTACCATTTGCTAGAAGTATCTTTTTCCATCCCTTCACTCTCAGCATGTATACTTAAAGGTAAAGTGAGTCTCTTTTTGAACCTTGTTTTTCTAGCCATTTAGCCATTCTACAATTTTTGATTGGAGAATTTAATCCACTTACATTTAAAGTAATTATCAATAGGTCAGGACTTACTACTGCCATTTTGCTCATTGTTTCTGACTATTTTGTAGATCATTTGTTCCTTGTTCCGCTCTTGCTGCCTTCTTTTGTGATTTGATAACTTTTGTGGCAGTATGCTTTGACTCCCTTATCATAATCATTTTGTCTACCTGCTACAGATTTTTCCTTTGTGGTTACCGTGAGGCTTATACAAAATATCTTATATGTATAAAGATTAAAAAATTCTTAAAGCTAAAAGGAAATTAAAGTTCTTCTGGTACTAAATACAAGAAAACTGAGATCTAGAGTCAAAGTGATATTTACAGAACTAGAACACAACTCTCCTGAATATTCATTGTATGACTTTTCACTCCTCACCAGAGACAAAACAATAGTGGTTGGACCACTCTGCTTTATCCCTCCAACATGGCTTTTATGGTTGTCCCTGTCCTCATAAATATGACCTCATTCACTTCCTCAATAACCATTGGATATGTTACCCTTTTGGTTCAGCCCTATTATTTTTAATTTTTCCTTACCCTTCATATCACTCTAGACAAACCAAATAAAGCATTTGATACAAGTGGAAGATACAAAATGCCCCAGGTCTAGGCACTCAGAAGAAGAATGAGATATCTACCTTGGCTCTCTCTACTAACATAAATCCAGAAACTATCTCCCTTGCTTTTCCTGGACACTAGAAAAAGCTGAGTGAGCTGTAGGCAAAAGTAAGAATCTTGAAGGGAAAGGGTTTGAGAAGTCTCCTTCTTAAATAAAATTTCTTCCTCTATTTCAAATAGAATACTATCAATGAAAGTCCATTTATGCCTCTCTTTTAGGACTCGTGATCTATCTCCTACTTTCAAAGAATAAATCCAATGGTATACAGAAGCTCTGGTTATCCCCAATATCATTGTGCTCCTTCATCCACTCTAACCCTAGTTACAGATACAGCACATTGAAAGGTCCATCTGTTTCATGAAAAAACTAAACTAACTCCCTTCTCTATACTAACTGCCAAGGAAAGAATTTCCCTTCCTCTTACTTTCCTTTCTAGCAAAGGCAAGGCAAGAACTAAACTTCTGAACTAATCTTCTGCCTCAACCACAGGCCCATTATCATCTCAATGAAACATCCCACAAATTTATGTTCACTGTGCATGAGGAAATAAAGTCAATTGTGTGAAATAGAAAAACCAAGAGAGATGGCTTATGAAGTCAAAGCAAGGAGATGAAGAACATGTTTATGGGGTGGGAACAGTTTACCTGATGCTGACAGATAAGCATGACAAATATTACAGTGATTAATGTGAAATGCAACCCCTCCCAGTTCTCACTCAAACAATGAAAAATTACACAACCTATCTGACCTTTCTTGGATGGTAAGACAAAGGAATTGACCACAATAATCGTAATAACAACAATATGGCAGCTACCATTTATTAAGAGCTCATCATTGTGCTAAGTTGCTTCCATGCATGTTGTCTTCAAAATTGGGAATTTGGTGGTGGCCTGCACATGGCTGCCATAATCACATGTGGGTAGAGGCAGTTCATTCAGCATAGCCCAAGTATTCATTTTAAAAAGTTCCTGACAGATTCTTACACACATTTATACTTGAGATGATTGGATTATTAACTCCAGACCACGTCTCAGGTGACCTTTGTGCCTGTGACTCAGAAAGCATGGGCTTCTCCTTAAATTAGGAGTCATGGTGCATTCGCTTCCCAGTGCATTTCTTTACCGCCACCTCTCAGGTCTGCGCTAGAAAGACCCCTCTCTGAGACTGCTCAGCCTTCCTCAGACTGTGCCCCTCCTCACCTGATGCAAAGTCCTCAGGGCCCAGGAGCATGCCAGAGTGCACCCTCCCCTTTGTAAGATCCACTCTGGGTATCCAGAACTCAAATGCACTGCCCAAATGAACTAGAGCCCCACTTCCAGAGATGGACTATCCCTGGTCCACTCTACAAAAATAAGGCAGTGTGCCCAACCCTAACCTGAAAGATATCTATTTAAGATGAGCTGGGGGTGGACATGCAGTATGGACATACGGGCTCATCCAGACACAGGTGCAAAGGCTCCTTACAGAACAAGGCAGAGCCAGGGGCACACAGGGAAGGGAGATGGGCCAAGGACCCAGGACAGACTCTCTCCTCACTGCCATGTTTCAGCTTAAAACCCCAAGGAGGTGAAGAATTCTAAATTAAAATCTGGAATTTCAAGTCATTAGTGAAAGTATATTTGTCATGATAAGAAGATAGAGTAGCCGAAACCGGTTTGGCTCAGTGGATAGAGCGTTGGCCTGCGGACTGCAGGGTCCCAGGTTCGATTCCGGTCAAGGGCATGTGCCTGGGTTGTGGGCACATCCCCGGTAGGGGATGTGCAGGAGGCAGCTGATCGATGTTTCTCTCTCATCGATGTTTCTAACTCTCTGTCTCTCTCCCTTCCTCTCTGTAAAAAAATCAATAAAATATATTTTAAAAAAAGATAGAGTATATTTTATTTAGCATTTTTGGCTTCATTTATAATTTAAATATTTAGGTATATGGTATATAGGCTTGCATTTGTACTCTTGCCCCAAAATTCTTAAATGTTAGGAGTAAACCTGATCATTACCCCAATGTTCCTCCCCCATGGTTCAGGATTCCATGTCAATTAATGCTTCCATTCCAAACACAGGCATGCCCATTTTTAAGCAAACACGGGTTTATATAAAAGGTGCATTTGAGAGTAAGTGCTCCATTTACTAAAGGATTCCATTATTCAGCAAACTCCCTTGATGCATATGTTAGAACCAACTGATAAAAATTTATTACACACACACAAACACATGAAATGGCACAAATTCATCTTTTCATGTGTAAAGTAAAAGTGTTAGGAAAAAACCCTTAAATGATTTCCCCTTTACTATTGTTTGATTTTATGGATAATATTTAGTCATTCTAGAAAAAAAAGAAACAAAAAAAACCAGAAAATTCAGATCAACAGAAGGAATCATATAAAAAAAATATCTCTTACAGCCCTGGCCAGTATTTTTCAGTGGTTAGAACGTGCCCGCCCTCCCCCGCCACCCCAAACCAAAGGGTCATGCATTCCATTCCCAGTCACAGGCACATACCTAGGTCACAAGTTCGATCCCAGCACTCCGAGCAGGGCACTCATGGGAGGCAACTAATCAATGTGTCTCTCACACATTGATGTTTCTCTCTCTTACCCCACTTCCCTTTCCACTCTCTCTAAAAATCAATGGAAAAATATCCTCAGGTAAGGATTAACAAAAACTTTAAAAAGCATCTCTTACAGAACTTGACAAGAAGAGCATCTAACAGTGCACATACTTAAGATTTTTCAATCTCATTATGTACATGTGAAAACAAAGACACAGGTGGTTAATTTTATAAGAACTGTCATACCTGAACTACAAACAGCTTTTCAATACCACCCATGTGACAGGCACTGGAAAGTCTAAAGTTAATAAGACATGGTTACTTCCCTATTAGATACAGCTTGTGCTGCAGTTAAGGAGATCAACATATAAACCAATAATTACATTGCAATATGAAAGACACTTTACCAGAAAGTATAGAAACAAGCCATAGAGGATTCTATAAAGAGTCCAGGGATAGGGATGACTCTCTCTGCCTGGGGTATGACTTCAGGGATTTGACAGCAATAATATTCAGAACCTGGGCTTCCTATTCTCACTCAACAAATACTTATTGAACACTTACTGTGGGCCAAGCACTATTTTAAGTATTTGGTTTACAGTGGTGAACAAGACAAATTTCTATGCTCATAGAACTTATATAGACCAACAAATTTACAAGTAAATAGCTAAAGCAATGCCTAAAATAGAATAGGTGCTCAATAAATGGTTATTGCATGAATAAAGGAGTAAAAGCACAGGATGATCCCACCTCTTAGCACTTCCACTTCAAAGGCAGCTATTGTCCTTGAAGTTAGAATAGCAGACAGTTTTGAAGTTTCCAAACACAACCTGCTATATCTGCTCTGTTTCACTTAAAAATATGAATCCAATAGGCTTAATCCAAAATCTAGCTCTGAATTGGGTTACCATGTGTTGTATTTGATTTGTATTTCCATCAGTATCAACCCAAGCATCCTTATAGAGACACCAGCAATGTACATGATTTATAGCAAGTCAGTCAAGGCAAAGCCTAGAGCTTCCCTTCACATTTTGACGTTATCAGATTACTTCAGAAGCTGGCAGCAGCTTCCATAAGTAACAAGCTGTCGGTGTAAATAAATCACTCTCTCGAAAACAACTGCTAAAAAGTATAGATTAGTATGAGCAAAGGTGGGCCTGGACTTGTGTTTTTTTCATTTTCCTCTTCCCAATAAGTCTGCTATATATTTAATTTTATATAGAAAGAAAAAAAATAAATGTATTTTGTTTCTTTAAAACAAAAAAAGATTTCAGGCTTGAGATCCATATTAAAAAAACTCTTGTCTCAAAAGGAAAGTTGTGGCTCTTGTATATAAATCATAAGACAATAAATTTGCAATCACCTACAGAAGCCCAAGGTATGGGAAACAAGCAGCAAGTACAAGAAGAGCAACCCAGGCCAAGCCAATTTAATTCCCTTTTATGATGGAGTGTCAGGCTGCTGAGATAAGGGGGAAGCAATAGATGCAATCCACCTAAACGGTAGCGGGCTCTCTCCCCCTCGTCTGATCCCACATGACACAATCATCAATGAGCTGGAAAATCTAACCTTAGTAGTCCTAAGAGTGCTGGAGCACCAGCCAGAATGGACTGTCCAATGTCCGCCCCCACTAGGATGGAGAGGCATAAGTCGTCACCATCCTGAAGAAGTGAATGGTGGGGCCATGGCCACAGTGCATCTGCTGATGGGTCAGTGGTGGAAGGAGGTACACTGTTGTCACTGGTGTGGCCCAGGTGTGCAGTACCAGGAGGAATAAACAGAGTTCTAAAAGTGCAGGAGACAAATTCTAAAAAGGTCCTAGAACAAGATAAATTTGAGAGTTAATAAGAGAAAGACAGTGCTCTATACAGAAAAACCTGAGTCCATACGATCCCCAAAAGGGAAAGGTATATGTTACTAATTTTGATTACTGCCAGTGATGGTGTGTGTCACAGTGGCTTTCAGGCAGAATATGAGAAAAAAAATGTTAGTGATGTGATGTGTTGAGAAAATGAAGATGGCACTGGGATGGTTAAAAGCAGCCAGATGGACAAAACCGAGGAGTCATCCATCACTTCATTTGGCATGGGTCAATCTACAGTGTCCTGTCCTTGGTCACTCATGATTTGTACACAGAGATGGCACAGTGTCCACGACAGTTAACACCATATATGCACATAAACCCCTTTCCATACTAGTTTCTAATGACTCAGTTTCTTTGGTTTCCCCTCCCACCTCAAGAAATTTTGGTCTCTATGGCCACATTTAAATTACTAAAGATTGTGCCCTAACCGGTTTAGCTCAGTGGATAGAGCATCGTCCTGCGGACTGAAAGATCTCAAGTTCAATTCCAGTCAAGGGCATGTACCTGGGTTGCAGGCACATCCCCAATAGGAGGTGTGCAGGAGGCAGCTGATCGACGTTTCTTTCTCATCGATGTTTCTAACTCTCTATCTCTCTCCCTTCCTCTCTGTAAAAAAATCAATAAAATATATTTAAATAAATAAATTACTAAAGATGGCTGAGCAATTCTAGAATCTACTAGTTCACAGGAAGGGCACCCATTCCAGGGCTTCTACCGCCAGAAGGTACGGATAAAATGGTCAGAGACTCTCACATTGACCAAAGGACAGATACAGAATTCCTAAGAGGTTACTGAAGGATGAACCTGCCACTTGGTGACAGTCTGTCTTATTTAGGGAACATGCCCTATTCTGCCAGAGCAACAGCAAATGAACCTTCCTTCTGACTTCAATAGGCACATGGCACCAACTGATTTTCTCTAGTTGACTAGAAAAACATAAACATTTAAATGAGACCACCATCACTCTTGCCTCCCACACTCACAGACTTACTTATCCATCTACCCAAAAATACATACTCCACCCCCATTAGCCACCATCTCCCTAGGGTATTTCTCTACCCAGGCTTGAAATCCCCCTGCCCCACCTCAGCTCCAGAATCACAACACATTCATTTGCATATTATAACACCTGACACTCTGTCTAAGGTTCTGCTCAAGTCTCATGGTCCCTACCATGTTAACCCCTCCCCAGCGCTCCGTCTCTTCTATGCTATTATAGCACCTCCATCCTGACTCAAAGGATAACTTCGTCTTCTTCATGCTAACATTCACCATTCATTCAAGTTTCAGATTCATCCAAATTCATCTCCTCTGCCCTTCGTGAAGATATGGACCATGTTTTCAAGCTCCTACTATCTCTGTTTCAGCAGCCGACCATACATACACATACACATACACACACACACACACACACACACACACACACTCACACTCACACATACACACACATGCATGCACACCCTGACACACACACAGCATTTCTTAAAGCACAGGAAGAACTAAGCACTAAGCATGTGATAAATGTTCAAAGGCATTTGAGAATTTTTTAATGACCAGCGGTAATTTCATGATGAAAGGTCATATGTATAGCTCCTACCACTTTTCGGTATATAGGTTATTGTTATCTGGGGCCCCTTTGTATAGTAGCTAGCGATATGGTCTGTGTAAGAGGAAGACTGTGCAGTTTGGTGTCATGGAAGAAACAAAAGCTTTGGAGTCAGACCAATATTTCTCTCCCAGTTCCACTGATTGCTGGCTATGTGTCTACTGGCAAGTTATTTAACCTCTCTAAACTTCAGTTTCCTCATCTGTGAAATTGGGATCGTAATATCCTCAGAGGCTTACTAGGAAAATTAAATGAAATAACGTATAGGTTACTGTCTGCTTATAGTAGACAGTCAAAAAAGTGTTCTCGTTTCCTTTTCCCTCTTATTAAGAGAATTAAAAGACAAAAACAAAAGATGGCCATAATGCAAATTTGAGTCAAATACCCTTCCTCCCCCCCACCCCCACACCACCACCCCGCCACACACACACAAAAAAGATAACTCCAGGAAACAAGCCCATCTCAGCAGCAGGTTGAAATGCAGCACACAGCTCCTAACCAGCATTAGCATATTTAGTGGAGACAGGTATACAACAATAAAATTAAATTAGAAGAGCTTCACACCATCACTAGAAATGTCCTTTTTCAATTCCACAAAATAAAAATAGAAAAGAAATTAACTGAGGGAAAGAAACACCCACAGATTACCATCTTCCTTTGTTATGTTAAATACCTCCCCCGAATCATGTTTGAAGAATTTGTTTTGCATTGTCACCCTAAAGAACACGTTTGTGGTTAAAATAAACATTCATAAAATATACATGGTGTGGGCATATACTACACATTTTAAAAGACAGAAAATAAAAGCAAGCTATAACCATATGCATGTCTTACTGCAAATAAAGCCCGTGACCTTTCCAGATGAAGACAAGAATATAACTCTTCTCCTGAATCTCATATTTCCCCAACAGATATTTTGTTTTCAAGTTTAAGGCTGTTGAGGTAGCGAGCTTTACATTCCCTATCTGTCTTCTGCGGTCAGCTGAGCTCAGCTACCCCACCACACATACAGATGCTGAGAGGACAGATTTGTCATGTGACCTTTCATCACTCCCACGCTTTTTAACTGATGGAGCTTCCATCCCATGGAAGCATGCACACAGCGTCACCCCAGAGGAGTGACACAGGTAAAGGATGGCAAAGATAAACACCAGAGGAGCAAGCTAGAACCTGAATGCAGGGCACATGGTTCAGAGAATTAGTCAAGGGAACAAAGCGAGCTGGAAGTTAGCTAAGCAGGCAGTACACAATGCAAAATTAACCAGTGACTTTTACCGGGTCATCAAAGGTTAAAGCAATTTGTAAGGTGGTCTTTACCCGCTGGGACCGGTTTGGCTCAGTGGATAGAGCGTCGGCCTGCGGACTGAAAGGTCCCAGGTTTGATTCCAGTCAAGGGCATGTACCCTGGTTGCGGGCACATCCCCAGTGGGAGATGTGCAGGAGGCAGCTGATCGATGTTTCTCTCTCATCGATGTTTCTGACTCTCTATCTCTCTCCTTTCCTCTCTGTGAAAAATCAATAAAATATATTTTTTTTTAAAAAAAGGTGGTCTTTACCAGGTGCCACAAGCTGGCCTATATGTGGACTAGGACCCTGTGTGATCCAACACGGGGAAACCAGCAGAACAAAAATACCTCCACACCTGAGAGTACCTGAAGCTCTCACTGAGGAATGTCTATGGGTCCACTATTGCACCCACACCGGATCCCCAACGTGTCGGGTGGGAACTTACTGATGTCTCAAAAAGCTTAAAACACAGCAAGCAATACACCTTCTTTTCTGTGGCAGGCTTATCTTGCTGGACAACATGAGCTTTCATTCTATGAAAGCCATCATCTTCCAAAGGAGGCCTAACGAGCTACTTGGTCACATTTAAAACACTCCAGAAACCTCTGTAGCGCAAGTTTTACCCACTGTATTTTTCCTCCCATGATATGAGAACTTCCCTCCCAGGAGGGACCTCGGCCATGAGAAATGAGTGTTTTCCCTTTTGCCAGTAAGAAATCTTAAGACCTGGTGTAAAAACCGCTCAGGCATAGCAAGTTATAGCCCAGCGGGCGCACTGATTAGCCAGGTTCCATAACCATAAAGTCAACAATAATCTACCTATATGCCCTTTCTGCAGGTGGTTGACCTACGAATGCTAAGTAAGTCAGCAACAGTTCAGCCGAAATTACATTGGAGAGCAGTATTCGTAAACAGGAGTGCTCTGGCTTGTCCTTAACTATCCCTCTGGGACTCCAGACCTGCAAAATCATCCATTACCCCCACTCACCACCAACCTCACTGCAACTTTTTTCCTTTTTCACAGGAATTATCCCTGGTGTAATTGCATCCGTGCTTAATGTGTCTTCCCTATTAACATAGCCCTTCCTGATTTCTTCCATGCCTTCTATATAAGGGCCATCTTATGTAGCAAGGAGGAGGTGACTAACTCCCCTTCCATAGTACATACACTTTAGGCTAATTTTTCCAGAACTGTTGGCTGATCACACTAAACTACTCTCTTCACAGTCCCCCTGGAGATATTAGCCACACATTAGAAATCCAAAACCCTAGCATATTAGACCACAGGGCAGGACACACACACACACACACACACACACACACAAACACACTGGTTTTTAATTTAGGAAAGTAAAGATATATGTTAAAGCCACTGATTCAGCCAAGCTGGTGTGGCTTACTGGTTGAGCATTGACCCATGAACCAGAAGGTCACAGTTCAATTCCCCAACAGGAAAGATGCCTGGATAGTGGACTCGATCCTCCCCCAAACCCCACATAAGGGGCATGCAGGAGGTAGTAGATCAATATTTCTCTCTCATTGTTGATGCTTCTGTCCCTTCCCCTCTCCCTTCCTCTCTTTGAAATCAATTTTTTAAAAAACTAATTAAAAAAACACACTGATTCAACATTTCTATTTTAAGAATCTAGAACGTTTATACCAAGTTAAACAGAAACAACCAAAAGGATAGTGCATCTCTTTGATTCTAACAGGAAGGGTTGAATCCAAACCTATCCTTTAGAAAAGCCATTACCTCCTCAGAAAGCAGCAGGTAGAGGCCTCATGGCCTGTCTAATGCAGGGTCAGTCTCTGATGTTGGCTCTACCACTACTGTGTGACACCAAATGATTTACACAACCCCTACTCAAAAACGGTGTAGGATGCTTGATGATTCATAAAATCATAAATTATGAATCAATTACTGGAGGTGGAGAAATTGATTTATCCCCAGGCCCATTCATTCCCAAGATGTGAGACCCTCTTACAGGACCCCTTGAACGAGGGGAACAAAGAAGAGGAGGGTCCCTGGGGCCATTTCTGATGTCCCAGCCTTTTCTTGCAAACCTATCACTCCCGTAAGTCTCATTTTAATCCAGTGGGGCTCCGGCCAGGAAATGAGCCCTGGATCGCAGGAGTAAATGGAATGAACAAAGATAAAAGTGGCACTTGCCTTTAGAAGAAAGGAGCCTGGATCCTCCCAGTTCCAAAAACCCGGGTGAAAATAGAAAAACACTATTAAATATTTAGGACATTGAGCCAGACATCTCTGTATATACCCACCTGCACAAACACCTGCATACATAACCAGCATTTTTAGGACTCATCTGACATGACTTATGAATAACATTTTTAAGTCCATCAAATATTCTGCATCTCTATTTTTCTATAGGAAAGGAGTAGCTTTTTTCATTCATTACCAAAAAAAGCAAACATGTTTATTCTGTATTTGAGATGATAAAAGGACACCCCTCAGTTTTGGCACAGCCCTGGGTTCTGTTCTAGAGAGAGGCATCCACAGACAGGTGCAGTCAGGCAGCCCACGCGCAGGAGGAAATTCTGCCCATCGCAGGCTGAGAGCCTCGCACTTGTCCATCCCATGGCTCCGTTCCCTAAAACCAGCAGTAGCCAGCGCTCTGCTACTCCTGAACTTCTCAAAATTGTCTTCCCAGTGGCTAGAAACAATACACTGGTCTCCCCTTATCCACCGTTTCACTTTCCACAGCTTCAGGTACACACTGTCAACTGTGGTCTGAAAATATTAAATGGAAACTCTAGACATAAATATTTCCTAAGTTTTAAATTGTGCGCTGTTGTGAGTAGCGCTATAAAATCCCACTCAGTCCCATTCAGTCCTGCCTGGGATGTAGATCATCCCTTTGTCCAGCATTTCCGGCCTCAATATGCTACTCAACTGTGAGTAAAACAGCAGCTGTCTTGGGCATCAGGTCAACTGTTGTGGTATCGCAGTGGTTGTGTTCAAGTAACCCCTATTTTTACTTAATGATAGCCCCGAAAGCCACTCACATACTTTTATTACAGTATATTGTTATAACTGTTCTGTTTGGTTAGTTATTGTTCATCTTTTACAGTGCCTACTTTATAAATAAAGCTTTATCTTAAGTATGCATGTGCAGGAAAATGCATAGTGTATAAGGTTCCATACTATCTGCACTTTCAGGCAGCCACCGTGGGTCTTGGAATGTATTCCCCTTGGATAAGGGGGACCGTGAATCTTAACCCTCACACAGAGGCTCTCAGATGAGAGCATTATAATCCCTCATTGAGAGATGGGGCAGCTGAGGCCTAACGTGAATAGGTCACAAAAGCTAGCAAGAGAAAGGTCTGGGGTAGATTCCCACCACAATCTAGGCCTCTTGCCTCTAAATGCCATGATCCCTCCACTACACCATGCTCTTGTTTAAGTCAAAGAAAATATCAATATTTCTCAGGCTGCATAGCTGAAGAGATAAACCTTTCCTCCCAAACCGCAGGTAAATTTTAACACTAAGAGAGTAAATGACAATGCAAATACTACTATTAAATATTTGCTATGTTGCAAAGTTTAAAAACAGTCAGGAAAATGGAAAAGTTACTTTTTCCCCTAAACAAATTTGTTAATGGGTAGCATAATGGGGAGCCCTGTTTGCTGGCTCTCTGTGAAACGTCTACAAATTGCCTCTGTGAAGCATTATAGGTTGTCAGACTAATGTAGTTGAAGATAATTTGGCCTTTCAGTGAATTGAACCTCACAGCACGATTATACTCCACAACCAAGTAGAGTGTCACAATTATTCTTTCATGCCGAATTACCATATAATGTCATGAGTCTACCTGTCATAAGTCCTGTAGCCTCGTTTGAATATTTTTCCCCTAGATCTATGGTTCATGGCATAAAAAAATAATAATTTTTTGGCTTCTAATGAAAATCTGATTGTTCTTATCAACAATAAATTTCATAGCAAATCAAAGGATATGCTTGGACAAACAATCCGATACTCAAGGTTAAAAAACACACAAATAATAAATTGCTGGTGTGTCATGTTCAATTTTTACTACGGCATTACACTGCAATAACCATAACAGGATCTAAATTGTTGTCAGAACATTAAACAAACCCCCATACTTCACAAAGGCATCCTGTCTGAGTAATTCATACAAAGGAAACAACTATCAAATTTTCCACTGTCCCACCGCTACACCATACATCAGTGCAATTTTATGTATTTGGACAATTCGTTGAATAAATTACTTCCATCCTGCCTGCTCTTGCCACTTCTGTTAAGAGCCATATCAGTTTTAATTGTCTTTCTGTCTATATGGAGCCACTGTTTTTCTGGCCTTTTCCTGTGCTGTTTCCTGAGCACCAAAATAAACGAGAGACACTCATCAGAGCCATGTGCTAGGGACCTGCATCCACAATTAAGGGGTGTCCCGTCAGAGGTCAAGAGCCTCTTCCTTCTCCTGCCACATGATGGTTGCTGGATGTGTGCTGGGAGCATGACACTTCCTGTGTTTGTGTGGGAACTGGGGGTCTTTTCAACATCATAGCTCTGTCTAGCTAAAAGCGAGAGGTATCCAGGCCCCCACCTTCTGCTCTGTTTCTGTTTCATGGTTTCCTCTCTTGGTTCATTAGAGCATTGAACCTGCCATGGAGCTGGGCTCGGCAAGGGTTAAATGTCCCCGTTTCATTCATAGTCGGAATCCAGAATAAATCAACACAGCCTACCAGGGGCAGTTCAAGGTGAACCCCGCAATGCTCCCTTGGGTGTGTTGCTCCCAAGAAAATGACAAGCCCACCTTCCCAGGTTGGATGCTCACGCTGCAAGCTCAGCTGTAGAACAAGTAACACTACAATGGGCAGAAGCAGGCTTTGTCTGTACAGGTGCTAACGACTTTCCATCATGTTTCTCAACACCTTCGATATGGGACTAAATTGGCACCGACCAAAAGGAGTCAGATCAATTAGATGCGACTCTGTTTCCCAAATGAGATCTTCTTCGCTTTGTCTCCAGTTCAGCGCGTGTACAGGGTGGGGCAAAAGTAGGTTCACAGTTGTTAGTATGGAAAATAAAACCATACTCAATAAGTAATACAAGAATAAACTGTGTTTCACATATTCACAACCGTAAACCTACTTTTGCCCCACCCTGTATGTCTATGGCCAAAGTCAAGCTCCCGGGTCAAATAATTTAATGTAAATATATATGAGTGGAAGCTCCTAAACACCTCTAATAACTTATGTTGTTTTAAAATTATCCTATGACCTGTGTCACCATAGCCAAGTAAATAACCACACACTGAAATCTCACCCCGGTGGCTATTTGAAGCCTGATGCTGCCAAAGACACCATTCTATGCTGAGCTACTTTCACCACTTCCACGGGGAACTCTCTCATTGAACCGGCTACAAACCAGAGCCACTGCATACTCAATGCTGCCTACAGCAATGAGTTGGGTTTGTGGCTCCAACTGGCCTGCTCTTGCCTCTCAGGGTAGCATGACAGAAGGAAACCCCACTCAGAGACCGGGTACTCTCCGTTAACACAGTAGCCTTGCTGGGTAGCAGAAAGTAACTCTTATTTATAACCCCAAAAGCAATAATAAACACAGAACTATGATTTACTCTGAACCTTCCTATTATTAAAACACTTTGTCTTATAGTTTTATTGATTTACAATCCGTCCTACTTACTTTTTTAGCATCTGAAAACAATCAAGGCACAAAGCTGCAAAATGTTTGGACATTAATTGTTAGGAGACAGCATTTTATTCCAGGCGAGAGGATTGAGGCCTCGACAGCGATGCATTCTGGTACTGGAATGATTTATGGTCTTGTAGCAATAACGATGCACCAGGGCCATTAACATATTGGCAGGCCCTAGGATGGATTAGTGGCATTGATTATTTCATGGGCCACTGATACCCATTTGTTACGAGAAGCTCAAAGATGGCCTCTCCCTAACTGAAATCTTTTTATGAGCAGACAGCATTTTAAGCATTAGGAACCTGGGATTTGGGTCATTTTTTATAATCTTGCTGTCGCCTCACCTCAGTATGCAACAAAAAAAAAAGTGTCAAAAAATTAAAGTTCATTCTTCACTCCCAGCCTTAATTCCTCAACTCATCATAACCATGTCTTCTTTAAAAATTAATGATTGCCAGCATTTAGCCACTGGTTGTTGCTATGAAGATCTATGCAAAAAGCAAGGATCCCTATAGAGTGTGTGATATATGGAATACTCTTTATTACTACAATAAAACTTACTGACATTTCAATACTTCTGCAAATAGCATTATAGTATCAATCTTCTGAATTAGGTTGAAAATTAAGTTGTAAATTAAAAGAAAGTGTACTTTGGAATACAACATGATATGTCACCTAGAAAAGGACCCTTGTGCACAGCTGAGCTGAGCTGGGAGCAGGGGCTGAGCCGGTGCCTTGGCAGTGCTGCTCGCATCCTAAAGATCAAGGTGCCAGCAGAAGAATTCATCCAGAAGCCTGAATACTCCATCACTGGGACATTTTCTTTCATGGTAAAAAGTCAAGAGATTTGACAACAGTATTTTAGGAATACAATGAAACCCCAAATCTTAATATATATTTTCTCCTTTGCCATTTTCTTACCATAAATTTCAACGAGGGCACATATAGAATAATAAATGCCTTATAAGATATGCAGAAATTACACATGCATTATGCTTATAATGTGTAAACACTTACATAAAAACTATTTCCTTCTCTGTGTCATCAAATATAAAATTACTCTCATCCCTTCCCCACACTCCTCCCTCGCACCCACCCCTGACCCTCTGTCCAGTCTCAAAAATGCTCAGAGCAGAGCTATCCAGGGCAATAAATGACAATTCCCAAACCGTGAACAGTGTTGAAACTATTAGGTTCGAAGGCTAATGTCACATACATTAAATTACAAACAGCCTCAGATCAGAGCCAACACAAAATGGTTATGCAAAAGACTAGTGACTTCAAATATGTATTTGTTGAAAAGTCAAATGTATTAAATCACTTCAACCTATCTTCCACAGCGTTCTCTGTACCCACAGGATGAGACTGCATGGATAAAGCACAGCTGTGCTGGGGATTTGAAACATCTTCAGGAAAACATCTTGATAAAAGTCCAAACTGACTCCTGCCCACAATGAGTCCCCACCCTCCACATGGTTTCTCATGATTCCTTATCTGTTTCTTTAGACTAGAAGCTGTTTCAGGTGGGCATCTATTTCTTCTCGATCCCCTCCTCCCACACACACCTATATTTCAGGGAAAGTAAAGAGGTTTCATCTCCAGAGCCAACTCCGGTCCCCTGGTAAGTACCAGGCTGTGATGAGAAGGATTCTGAGGCAGATTTTTGGCTCAATAGAAAAAAGTGCCACAATTAATTAGCCACGTGGGCTGTAAGCACAAGAGTGACGAGATGGTCCAAATTCACATGCCTGAATCCAGAAGTCACATCACACTTTCCTTAACTCGCCTGAAGACCATTCAGTTAAGCTGGGTAAAGACTAATACTCTAAGAGTATCTCTGCCCACAGAATGGGTATAAGAAAACAAAATTTGAACACAGACCATGGATCAAAGGGTTTAGAACCAAAAAAGAATCATGAGATGACCTAATCCGAGCCTTTTATTTCACAGATGGAAAAACCAGGACATGTTGTGAAGTGAGTCACTTAGGATCACACGACTAGTGATGGAGAAACAAAATTCTAGGTCTCCTGGACTCGGGCTCTCTCCACAACACACAAGCCTCCTTTTTGCACCAACTTTGTGCTTCTTATTTTTCCTTCCTTCCCATGTGTATAATTTTTCATATTTCACTAAGGTTTGATATTCTGTTGCAGACTTCTCAAGTTTTAGGTTATATGATAAGATATAAACTCAGTAATTTTTATTGCTGCCACTTTAGGGAAACAATCTTGGAGTATGAATACATGGAAACTCAGGGTTAAGTAGAAAACAACACAAAGAGCTTGCCACTGCCCTTGTTAAATTTTAAATTTTATTTTAAGTAGGGAAGATAGGCGCTGTAAACGTGTACTTGAGATGCACAGAGGTGCTTTCGGTTTCAGCCTCTAATTTATGAGCCCTTTGCATAAACCACAGAACATTAAAATATACAGGAAAAATAACGCCCTCAAAACCCTTAAACTATCTCCTACCAGATCCAGCTCATAAATTGGGAAAGGAGACCTTCCATCTCCCATGGAAACTGAAGTTCTCCCCGACTCCACAGCTCTCGGCAGCAGAGTCTGTGGCCTGCCCACTCAGACTGGCCACGGCCTTTCCAGGATAACAGGGAGATGGGTGCACCCTCATTACCTTAAAGTGCTGTGTGCCATCCTGCTTTCTCCCTCAACAACCAAAAACAGGTTTTCAGAAAGGTTCCGGTTCCCTGCCTCCAGGGGAGCACTACACAACCACCTGTAGCTCCCTTTTAAAGTTAAAAATTAAATCCCCTATGGACAACTTCTCCACAACTTGGAAACAAACCTGGGTCATCACTAGAAGATTTAGCTAGTGAAAGGAGTGCTCCAGCAGGTCTAACAATTTGAACATGCTGAAATGTTCAACTTTTTATCCACTTCCTGCTTAAGATGGAACCATCCAATACATTAGAAGAAGATCCTTTAAGCTTCTCATTTTAGGCAAATAATGATAACTCCAAAAGCTCTTCAGATATATCACTTTACAAAGTATTAGTATTGCTACAGTTCCTCTGGACTTTTGCCAAATTTCCTACATGCTTCTTAAACTCGGTAGTCCAGCTGGCATTACAGAGGTGGGTGTTAATTGAAGAACAGCTTAACTGTTTGGACATGTTATGCGTCTATTACCCAATTGTCAATCTTGTAATGTTTGCTGTATGACTATATCTTTGGGGAAATCAATGCCAAATGAAAATTTGCCCTAATCTAGTTCTCTTTTAATTCTCTTAGGGATCTTTCTGATGATTTAACTTGCTTCACTTTCTTCTACAAGCTCAAGTCAAGTCACATAACCAAAATTAACAACCAAGACCCAAGATGGGGATAAATTGTTATTGACTTAGATATTTGTCTGCTTTGAGATATTTATCCCTGTTGTCGGCAACAATCACTCATCAACGTAAGTGTTAATATGACTACGGTAACAGAGCACACAATGATGGAAATGATTCTCAATGACACAATTGTTCTCATATTTCTAAATTCCACTTTTAATTTTTTGTATACTTTTACTAAATACCAAAGACAATGGAAGATTGGGAGGGGAATTAAAGTTGAATTTTGTCCTATTTATGATGGAGAACCAAACCAGGCTGATGACAGGTGCTTAATAAATTACATGTCGACTAAATAAACAATTAATGGTACATTAAAAAAACATTCTCATTTATTCACCCTCTCCATACCTATACCTTCTGCCATGTGATTTTGTAATTCCAACCACTAGAGTATTAATCTATAACCCAATGATTATAGTCTTGGCCACTTCATTAGGTGCATGGAATGTGAACTGAAGTGACGATAGGCCAGTTCTGCGTCTAACACTTAAGGACTCCTATATTTCCACTGCCCCTTTAACATCTGGAATGAGAAGAACTTGCCTGGAATATCCACTAGTTCCAGACAAAATAGAGACACAAGGAGAAGCCCACCTAAGATGTGCCTTGCAATGTGAAGTAGGGCCCCAATCTGCAAAGCTTTGCGTGTGGTGATAACCACTCATCAGTGAGTGACACTAGGTGTTGGAGCAGCATTGTTGTTGCAACAATTAACATGCAATAAATGGTGCAAATGAGATTGTAGGGCCATGTTTGACCATCCTGAGAAAAATTATCCATTGATGCAGGAACACTTTAAAGCAATTACAATGTATTTTCTAAAGTTCATTTAATACACCCTGTAAGAATCTCTCCTTCTTCACTAGCTGGAGACTACATTTTGAGACAATAAAACATTTTAAAAACCTAAAAATAATTTTTGTCCAATAAATAGGACAAAACTTGGCCCCAAATATCTGAAGTACTGAAGCTTAACCCAGTGGTCAAAGAACACACGTAGAGGAAGCAAATAATGAATGAAGGACACCTCCGTAATCCCCATCAAAAGAACTGCTAGCAGGTGCCCACTTCCATGAACTGCTGGTCCTTAAGATGAACATATGTCATCTCCTTGGAAAGGCAGGATGGGAAGATAGAAAAGTCCCACAGCAACACTAAAGAGTAACTCAAGTTGTATGGCCAGGTTGGCCAGATGAGGCATCTCCGGCCACTCATCACCCCCCTTTGCTCCTGCCCCATAGATACCATGCAAAGAGGACATTGAAACAGAGCCTCCCCAGAAGACACAAACTGCAGTAGGGTATTCTCTTCTCTAAACACCTTCATTTGCTAAGCTTCATTCTGCAGCTTAGCAATAAGAGCCATTCCATTAAAGGCAAGTTCCCGTTTTATATGCGCAAGCCCTCTGTGGCAAGATCCCACAATTCCCCAGGAAGCGTGATTTACCATCCCATCGCCCTGTTTTTATAGGGCTTGACTCTGCAAATGGAACTGATGGAGACCTCAACCACGAATCACTGAGCCCCCAGGAATAGCTGTAGATTTACAATGCCTACGAAGTCATCCTGTCACACTTGTGTCTTCTCATCATGCCCCTGGAGGGGACTCCCTAAGGCTTCAGCTGAGCTCCATTAGCTGCCACTGCACCCAAAAATGTTTTCCTCTTCTGAGCCCACTCTCTGTTACCTCAGCGTTCCCAATCCAGGAAGCCTTATAAGGATCTGATGACTCCTGGTGGGGACAAGGCAGTCAGGTGTCTGAAAGCTCACCTGTGGGAGGGCTGACAAGTTATGAGAAAAGGAGGGGATGGAAAAAGAGAGAAAAGAAAAAGTGCACTCTGAGTCATGTTGGTGAAATTTTTCACAGCTAATCACACACAAGACTGATTCACTGCTCACTTTGCTCTGCTCACTCATTTTTCATATCATACTTTTCACTGCCCCATCAGCCTGTTCCACCAAGGTCAAATGAAGGGAATGATCGCATACACCACACTGAGATTTATTATAAATGGAGTCACTCACCTTTTATGTGAAACAAATGAACTCCTGAAATCAGCATTTATGAAGATGGACCTGAGCAACAGTCATGTGAGGAGACAGCAGAGGAGGGGGACTCAGTCTAAATGGCACTATTGAACTCCTGTGGTCTCCTTTCCTGTGCACAGAATAAAGGCTGAGCCCCCGCCCCCCACTGGTTTGAACCTAACATTATGTAAGACTTTTAATCAATGTCAGATTTGTAGTTCTGCCTTTGTTCTATTTTACAGAGTTGGATAGACTTTCAGACAATGTAACATTTGAGCAGATCTTAAATCAAATTTACTAGACACAGAAGACTGTCCCAAGATATTTTTAGGATGCTTTAGGTTGCAAGTAACAGAATTTAGGTTCTGAGAGCCACCACAAAAGGAACTGAGGTTTATTGGGTAGGTGACCCAATGTGTCTGCCACAGAATAGATTCCATTCCTACCTCAGGATTTTGTTCTTACTGTTCCCTCTACTTTTCCCACACTCTCCATGGCTTCTTTCCTCATTCACTGAGAACTGTACTCAGATCTTCTCTGACCACTCCATCTCAAAGAGCTGCACACTTACCCTCATCATTCTCTACTCTCTGGTTTTCTTCATAGCTCTTGCCACCATCAAATCTGTGCATGTATTTTTTAATAACAGATATTCAAATACTTGTAGAATGAATGGATTAAAAAATGGAGAACATTGGTATGTCTTACTCTTCTATTATGTTTGCCATGCCAGCAAAACAGATCTCCTTATTCTTCTCTATTTTTCTACCTCCTTTTTCTTACACTTTCCCCTTCCAGGAATGCTCTCCTCACCTTTCCTCTACCTATTTAAATCCTGTCTTTAAGGATCAGCTAAAATTCCACTTCTTTCATGAAACCTAACCTCACATGACCTCCTAATAGTACTTTCAGTTTGCAAAACTCATGTTACTCCTTTCGTAGAGTTTTCCTTGAACCCAACCTGGAGCTGAAAGTACCAGCAGCACTCTTATTTTTATAACTGAGGAAACAGAGTCCCAGAGATGTTTTGACCTGCCCAGCAGAATGTGTACTAGCATAGGTAGTTCCCATTTGATAATTAACCAGTACTAAAATTATAGCAGAACATTCTCCAATTGGCAATTTTTAAATATCTGCTGCATTACTGGGTATTTGGGGAAAATGAATGACAAATGAATACACAACCCTCCACTAATAAACACAAAACAGATCACCCTGACAGACCACAAAGAGTGGAATAAGGCTCAGTTGAACAAGAGAAAGCCACCTTATCCTTCTTCTCTCATGGGTCTGAGCTCACTAATGGAACTGAGCATGAAAGTAGAGCTGCCAGTAAAAAAAAAAGAAAAGAAAAAATGCCAGGGGCAGAGAACTGTGAAAGATGTCAGTCACTGACATTCCTCAGCCTTACTATCCTCATCTGTGAAAAGAATGGAGTTACACTAGATCAAATACATAGGAGAACTTTCTTATTTTAAAAAGAGTTGATGTCAAACCCTAAAGTAAAACTGCTCTGGCTGTAGTGAGTACAGCTGAGTACCTCACCCTCTGTGTCTTTTGCTTTCACCATTGGCTTAATCTTTAGAGATATCTTTCCTAGCACTGAGATACGATCATGCTAAAGTGGATGATTATGATACTTAGTACTAATAACATTAAAAAACTGCCATGACTTAATGAAGAATTTATACTCTCTAAGGCTCTAGAAATAAGTTATTCATATGGCAGACATTGGTCTTTTGAAACCATGATAAATCAATCAAGTGTTCATAAACCAAGAATGGATGAATGGATGGATAGATGAATAGACAGATGCAAGGGAGGAAGGGAAAAATAAATGATGGAAGGGGGGGAGAAGAAAAGGCAATTTAACTTTAATTAAAAATAAAAAAATTATCATTAATTGCCAGTTAGATTAAAGTTTTTCACAGTTACATTTATGCAGAAAAAAACTTAAGTAGCATAAATGCCCAACAATAAGGGACTGACCAAAAAAACTTAGCCAAATATACTATGCCTCCACTAAACACCATTTTTTCAGTATTATTAATGACAGGAGTGAGAATGTGCTCAAAATACATATTGATACATGCAAAATAAGATTATGAAATGATTCTCATTTTGTAAACTATAATGTTTTCTTAAAGATGGAAAGACACACAAATATTAACAGTGGTAACTTCTAGATGGTTAGATTTCAGATAATTTTTTTCTTCAGAATTTTATGACTTATATCAAACTTTCCACAGTAAACAGATATTGTGTTTAATGAAAATGAGACTGAATTAATGTGAGAGACATAAACAATACTAAAGTGAACCTTCCTTTGTTTATTACCCATCCTATATAATAAAAGGCTAATATGCAAATCGACCAAACAGCAGAATAATGGGTGGCTATTATGCACACTGACAACCAGGGGGCAGACCCTCAATGCAGGAGCTGCTCCCTGGTAGTCAGTGTGCTCCCACAGGAGGAGCGCTACTCAGCCAGAAGCTGGGCTCACGGCTGGTGAGCACAGCGGTAGTAGCGGGAGCCTCTCCCACCTCCATGTCAGCACTAAGGATGTCTGACTGCTGGCTTAGGCCCGCTACCCCAAGGGCTCTCAGACTGTGAGAGGGTGCAGGCCGGGTTGAGGGACCTCCCCACCTGAGTGCACAAATTTTGTGCACTGGGTTTCTAGTCCAACATAAAGATTCAAAAGGCAAAAGATATGGAGGGATGCACCAGAAATATCCAAATGGGCTCCACATTTGACCCAGTGATCCCACTTCTGGAATATATCATAAGACCGCCAAAACACCAATCAGAAAGAATATGCACCCCTATGTTCATAGCAGTGCCATTTTCAATAGCTAAGATCTGGAAACAGTCCAAGTGCCCATCAGTAGATGAGTAGATAAAAAAGCTGTGGTACATTTATACCATGAAATACTATGCAGCAGTAAAGAAGAAGGGAAGAGACGTGGAGAGTATCTCGCTAAGTGAAATAAGTCAGTCAGAGAAAGACAAGTATCCCATGATTGCACTCATATGTGGACTCTAAGTAACAAAATAAACTGATGAACGGAGTGGATCCAGAGACATGCAAGCATGGAACAGAATCTGCAAGAATCTTGGAGGGAAGGCAGGGGAGGGTGGGTTGGGTGGGAGGTAATCAACCAAATAATTTGAATGCATATATGCATAACCCATGGGCAAGGACAATTAAGTGGTAAAAGCCTGGGTGGGGCGTGGGGACAGGCTGAAGGGGGTTAATGGGGGAAAAGGAGGATGTATACTTTCAATAATAAAGATTTAAAAAATAAAACAAATGGGCCCTGAAGTACACAGAAAGGGAAGGGAATCTCTCTGGGCCACCTGTCAGAATCCTCCTGAGTGCTTTGAAAATAGCAAACATAAATTTCTCACTTGTGGACCTCATCCCATCTGGCGGTGTCAGAAACTCTGAGGACACGGGCTCAGGCACCTGCACCTGCTTCTGCAAAGCACAGGTGTAGTGGTTTTTATTTATGTGCTTTTAAATAAGCTGTGAAGATCACAAGAGCTTTAAAATATCTCCCAATGAATGCAAAAGGAAACCAATCCTCCTTGACCTGCCTTCACACATCATGGATCCTCGCGGGAGAAAAGATTCCATCCTTTGCCCAAAGTGTCCACATTTCAAAAAGGACCAGAACCCCGGATGGCCTGCTACACTGAGCTGTATCTTATCTCTGGGCCACGTGCAAACCAAGTTCAGTAAACCTAATGTTATCACTTGTCAAGTTTTTCAACCTTTGAAAAATTACTCAATACGAGGATTAATATACAATATAACATCCAAGCGGTTAGCCAGCTCTGAACTCACATTATCTCCAAATGATGCTGGATGTGCACCTGAGGGTGGCACAGCTCCCAGGCTGCCACAGCCTTTCGTCTTCCGGAGAAATGTGGGAGTGAGCTCGAAGACAAATCCACGTTTAAACTCTGTAGGGGTGATAGATAATCTATGCCATACCTGAAAATACGTCTCACGGATCTCCGTGCAATAGAAAACTTATTAACTTCATTTTTTAAAAACTCTCATTCATCATGTCTAGCAAGTCAACAGTCTTCTCCCAAGACCTGGCTTTAATTGTGAAGGTGCTGACATTGCATTTTGAAAGTCTTGAAGAGCCCAGATTTCTTAGCACTCTGTGGCTGCTTCAGGTATCAAATGTTTGTGGAATCTGGAGATACACCATGAGAAAGACGTATGCCTCAAAATCAGTGTGAGGACATGTAAACCAGCACCCTTAAAGATTTTTTAAAAAAATGTAATAAAGAGCAAAAAATCCAGGGACTCTTCCTCTTTCCAGGACATTACTTTGAAGGGGGAGGAAAAGAGGGAGGGAGGGAGGGAGGGAAGGAGGGAGGGCAAAAAACAAACTTTATTTTTAGATGAAAAATAAATAAAGGAAATATTAGACCATTAGCATTAATTCTAAAATGCAGTTTTCTTCCATGTATTCCAAAGTGAAGAAAATACTTCCCAGCTCCCTAAAGTCCCAAATTCCTTGAATGTTCCAAAAACACAGTGGCTCATTTTTAAACCACCACACTTAAGGCTCGATAGTATTAATTTGGAGATAAATTCACTTCTTACTTTCCCAACTGTCGTGTGCGTATGTATAGGTGTGTGTATGTTTGCACATGTGTGCATGTGTGCATGTGTGCGTGTGCGTGTGTGTTTAGGCTTCTCTTTTGGAATTTTAATAATACTAATTCTTATCCAAGACTTCTAAATCAACTAATCTCAGCAAATCACTTTCTTTAATCATACAAGGAAACAAAATCTTACATATACGATTGAGTATGGTATTCAAGTTTAATAATTCAAATTACCTTCTACTTCTTCATACAATCACTGGTTATATTCTTTTAAACAAACAAAACAAAGACTCCTACAGCTTTTTGACCACAGACTCTTATTTTCTGAAATGACCATTTTTAAATGGTATCCTAAAATACTGTACATTTTTCTCACAAGGGGGGAGAGAAGATTCACCTTTTTTGTCTCCCAATTACTTTTTTTTCTTTTTTACAAATTTGATTTTGTGATGGCAAGAACACTTAGCATGAGATCTGCCTATTAAATTATTTCCTTGCCTACAATAGCATATTAGGGGTTTATAGTAGCACATATTTTCTGCCTTAAAGTAAAATGTTGCAAGCATTAAATACTGAGTCGCTCATTAATATATGCCTCCTGGATGAAGGTAGAGAGCAACCAAGTTCCTCCTGCACAAAGGAGGCACGCATTATCATCACTATCACATGCCTTCATACAGCAACAACAGATCTCCTTCTAGAAACATTTTCAAAAGGAGCTGGTAAATATTATTATTTACTGCGCTAAGGCACAATAACTGATTAAGGTAAATTTAGTGGAAACATTAAAATAATGGCAGGGGAAGAAAATTTATTCTGCAGAAACACTGTGTGAACTTATTGGAAATAATCAAGTGCTCAGTTTGAATTAAATGAATGTGAGCGAAGGTAGTTGGAGGTGTAGGGGAAGGTTGAAAGAGAAAGCCTGGCATACACTAGCCGGAATCTGCAAGCTTCCCTCTGCCACGGCTGGTAGGAAAATCTGCAAAGATGCAAACAATCCTTGGGTGTTCAGTTAGCAGTAAGTAAATTGCTGTGGGAGCTAAGGGCGGGCATACTTTAGCAGGCAATTCCTCTCTGTCTTTCATTCTGTTTGTCTGTGTTAAATTCCCCCTCTGCCCTCATCCATTCTCACATCCAGTTCCCCGCTTTGTCCATCCATCAATCCCCTCACTTTGTCAGTGCTGACTTCATCCCAGCTCTCACAATCGCGCTGTAGCCATCCCCAGGCCGCGGGGGAGCCCCCGCCTGCCACCAGCGCCCTGCCTCCCGATCTGCTGACAAGGGCCCAGTCGACCGCTTGTCGTTTTCTATTGCACAAACCAGCAAAAACACTAATACTCAACCTGATTCCTATCGTCCTCCTTCTCACCTTTCCTATTGAGAGGAATGGAAGAGGGAAAGACACAAGGAGAGAGAAACACAGAAGCGAGAGAAGAGAGAAAGGGGGGCTGGTGGATAATGGAGAGAGATGTTTGCTGAATTTTCTACAACAATTTGCACACCGGTCAGGTGTAGGCTCAATCCAGTCTCCTGTACTGCACATCAATAGAAATCACAGGGAGAAAATGTAGCACTAATTAAGGGTTGATATGCTGTAGTCAAGTGCAGTTTAGGGGGAAAATAACAGCAGACTACCCAGGCCTGTGCAAGCCCAACTCCACACAGCTCTTTCATTCACAGCTTAGGATGGAAATTAAAG
>NW_006292343.1:519954-524102 GCF_000327345.1 Myotis davidii | reverse complement strand
TATATATATGTTTTACCTTTAAAATCAAACAGACTGGGAGAAAAAACATTAGATGATCATTTTTATTCAAAAAATCATTTGCAAAACATTTCACACGTGGGGAGGGGGAGCTCACCAAAGAGGAAAATAGTTACTTAGCAACAAAACTATTTTAAAACATTCTTCAGGGTACTGCCTGATCATGTGCTCTTAATTCAAAGGTGTATGATTCTGAGCACCTGCCAAATTAATAAACTATTTCTTCCCTGAATTCTAAACTCTTTTTCACCCTACGCAGCACAAACTTCCCAATAAGCCATAATCAGGATGCTAAACATTTTCAGTGCTACACATTTCTTTACATTTTATCCTTAGAGTGGAAACCAAAAATTCTCTTGAAATATGGGCAGTAAAGTTAGTAAAACTATTTATATGATTATGTTTAATAGGATTTTTTCAAAAGGAGCTCAGTATAGGGTTCTAAAAAAACTATGGTCAATAGTGATCATTATAATTAGTACACGGGAGGTCCTGCTACCTGCATAGCATTTGTATACATGTCATTTGATCCTGACTACTCTCTCTCCAGGAATCCGAACCTGCTTGAGGAAGCTGGGGCGCAGCAATGCGGTACTTTCCCCAAATCATGCCACTGCCAAGGAAGGGCGTCAAGATTTTTAAATGGCTGTTAGCATTCCAAGCCCTTGTCCAACAGGATGACCACATCCTGTCACGTAGCCCCAAAGTTTATTTTTAATAATAATAATTTTTTTTTAAAGCCTGAAAGATCCACTGGGATAAAAAGGATAAAACCGAATCACTTTCTCTCTCCAAAGTGTGACCACAATATTGAGATTGATGTTTTCATTCATCACCCCAAAGTCTTACATCGGGAAATTATTCACTGCCTCAGCTAACAAACCCAGAGACGTTTCCAGAAGAATCTGAGACACAAAGTGAGGTAGGGATAAATGTGAGGGCTCCCCAGGCAATGGCTCTGAAGAGCTAAGCACTGGCTTGGATGTTGAAGCTTTAGTCTGTTTGTTAGGAAATTAATCAGTGTCCTGTGGCCACACCTCCTATCGCTGTAAATTTGGGAGGCAACCAGCAGATCCCCAACCAACCGGGGCAGGTGAAACCACAGCGTGAAGAGAAAAGGAGACTGGAGAGCCAGCAAGAACTCCTGCCTTGGAGCCATTGCCGCATCCGATCCAGAACTCGCGGCCACAGCTCGTTTCTCTTCCCTTTTGTTTCTCCAACCTACAGGCCCAGATGGGCCTTGGCGGTGACAGAAGAGACCAGGGGGATGGAAAAAAAAAAAAGGCAGCCGCAAAAAGTCTCCTCTGCAGTGCTACTCTACACATCAGACATCTCTAATTAGACAGCAGCAAAATTTTATTAATAGGATGGACATTATAGAATGAGCTTGTTATAAATGGGCCCTGTCAGGGCCTTATTCAGCTACCAAATGAGTATTCTCAGTTCAGTGCTCTCATCTGAGGCATCACGCCTCGTGCTGGATAACAAATGATTGCTATTAACCGTATTGTTAGTAATGATGGCTGAAAACAAACAAAAACCCATAAATAACAGTCTACAGAAAAATTAACCCATAAACTTGATAGATATCCAGCTGAGAAATAATAAATGACAATTTGGGGCCTGCTGGGAGAAGCTAGTGGTTTTTGTTTTCCTCTCTGTCATTAACACATTTTCTGTGCTAAAAATTAGATTCTGATATATAATTATCAACGCTCCCAGATATTAATTCTGCGATTGCACCCTCGGTTTCTCTTCTGGCTGGGCTATAATGTTATTCACAGATTACTCTGAGAAAACACACCAAACACTTAACAGAACAGGTCAAAGTGACAAGCAGCTTCTGCTGACAACACCAACCTGCACTGTCTTTTTTTTTTCTTGTTAACCAGGGACACAAAACAAATTTCTCCTATTAATTAACTAGGGTTCCCTTCCAGCCACAACAGGCCTGTACAGTGTGATGTGAGCTAAGCAAATCCCCTCCTTCTCTAATGAAGGCGGCCAAGGGAAGCGAGGAGTGACAAAATCATCCTGCATTTATGACATTCAAATCCACATTCATTAACGTCTTTCAGGGAGGAGACAGGGTTCCAAACAACTTTCTAACTGCACAGCAGCTCTCACCTTGAGCCCCTTCCCCTCAAAGGGCTGAGTGGAAGGGCAAGGACATGGGCATGTAATTAAGCATCTGAGCAAAAGACCTTCCCTGAAAGGAGCCTGAATTTCGCCCCAGAACCAAATCAGCTCTGTCACTGAGGAGGACTTACTTCCCAAATGCCATGACTTCCATACAGTTAACTGACCTTGACTGGGACACAATTCCACCCACCAATGGCTTACATTCATCAGGGACCACCAAGAGAAGGGAACTTCACCAGGCTCCTCCATGAACTGACCTATAGCCTATAAGCAGACACAGACACACACACACACACACACTGTACTCTCATGCACACATGTAAAGTCCTTATCACCAGTATTGGCATTATCAATTCAAACTACTCTATGAATTTCTTTCTGCTGTTAGCTCTCTGAAATTGTAATTTCAAGGAAAATTACAGGGAAAACTTTTTTTTAATCAAAAAATTAAGATACCCAATTTAGAGAATGCATATTATTGTTATGTACGGTTAAAACTAAGGCGATGAAACTTGAGATAAAAGACTAAGATGGCAGGCAGGGGAAGGGGGTAAGTAGGGGGAACCCATGCAAATAGGACAATGCAAATAAGTGAATAAATAAGCAGGTATATGATGCATTTCCCAAACCTGCCTGTCTACCAGAGAAAAAGAGACAGCAAGTTCCTATTCCTCAGTAAATGCTTTCAAATACAAGATCTCTTACCAGGTAGGGGAATTAAACATAAAAACATGGAAACTCCTTAAAATGAGGCCATACTGCCAAGCCTCGCATACAGAAGCAAAAGGGGATGAAGAAAGCAAGAGGCAGAGAAGAGAAAGCAAGAGTGGAAATAAGGAATGCTGCGCGCTATGTGAAAAGCAGAAAAAATGTGGGAGGCATTAGACAGCCAATTTAGAAAACCTTGCTAATTCCAAACAGTTGTGGGATGTTCCCTTTTTCTTTTCAAGCTCCATCAAGGGCCCAGGCTAAATAACATTTTTGTGATGGGATTTTTTTTTTTAAATAAGCAAATGACTCCCACCTCCCATGCCTCGTTTTTAACCCCCACGCTGCGTCCCCGTGAACACGTCGCCTTGATGACAACAGCCTAAACTGCAAATCCCTCGCCTCCCATGAACTCCATTTTCTCAGTATCTGGCACTGCGATATTAAATAACTATAAAACTAGAAAGCCAAAATAACTAAATCACCTGGCAGCCAATTTCTGAGAGTTAAACCACAAACCCGGAAAATGGTGGAGTGTGTTGAAATAATGTAAAGGAAACCCATAAATTCAAACTTTATGTTCTGTAAAGAACAAATATGAAAAAGGCATCAAAATAATGAAAGATTGTTTATGTATTCTGGCATGAAATGGGAATGTGTTATGAGAGAGAGCAGTGGTGGAGACAGATCGACGGAGCTGACAGTGTGGTATTCATCCTGCGCGGTGGAGCAGGCGTCCCGCTAGTGGCAGTAGACAGCGCAATAAATCAAGGGCTCTCGAAGCTGTACCTACAGCTTATTACATCCAAGATGACAAATAAATAATAATCCCTGTCAGAGCGGCCCTTTGCTCAAGGATTGAGCCTGAAACCTTTGGCTCATCACTCCTCATCTTAAGTGAAAACACTAGAACTAGGGAATTGGAGGCCACGGTTTACTAAGCTCATGAAACACAAAACAAGTGAGACCCGGGAACTAGGACTGAACAAGAAAGGTCAAGGAAGGAAGGAAGGATAAGCATTTAAATAATCTTGACCGGGAGGGGCCAGAGCGGTGGAATGAAGGAATGCGGGTTAGCATGTCCTAATCACCAGGGGGAGAGAAAAAGCCCGACTCTTATTCCTTGTCCCCACTCCTACCAGGGGGAAACACCAGACTTCAGTGTAAACTATGTACGGGCAGGCAAAGCGGCAGGGGCACAGAGGTGCTGGAAACCAAATACCAAGGGCCATGCCCCTCCCAAGCCCTCACCACCCTGTCCACCCTCCTGCCTTATGTAA
>NW_006292343.1:471352-519888 GCF_000327345.1 Myotis davidii | reverse complement strand
GTAGTGACTCCGGCTCTCACAGCCTCAGAGGAGAGGAGACAGTGCGGACCAGGGCTAGGCAGCAGGAAGGCTGGGTCACAGAGTCACCCCCGTGCTTCCCTGCTGGGAGGTGTCACCTCCTCTCGTGTGTCTCTCACGGGCTCTTTAATGTAGAGGCGGTAGAGAACCCTGCTTCTAAATGTGTTGGGCATCTATGGGCATGGTGACCTTGAACCTGTCCCCTAACCTTGAGTAACCCCACTTTCCTATTGTTCCGAACCGGTTAGGTGGAGGGTTTCTCTAAGGGCCCTGAATAGTTCTTCCGGAGCACCTCTCTGTCTGGGTGGGCTCTCCCCTTACAGCAGTCCCCGACTGGGCTTTCCGAGCAAGACCCGGCCTTCTCCCTGTCTGACCCATCTCCAGCCCCTTCGCCTCAGCACCTTCCCACATACACACACACACACAGACAGACAGACACACACACACACACACCCTATCTTAACGACCTCTGAATATCTGACCAGCTGCCCTTCAGTCAGCCCACTACAGTCCCCACCACTCCCAGGTATTAAAGCAAAATTATGTGTTGCGATTTGAGAGACCTGCATGAGATGGGTCAGCCAAAGGGCACCGGAACCACTACAAAGCCCTATATCCTGGGGACTAAAATAAGAGTTTCTGAATTACAAAAGAGCAAAGGGTCATTCTACACTCATCTCAGAGTACAGTGGGGTCCCCACGACTGCTTCACCTCCCTCACTTCATTAGACAAAGGGTGCATGGCGGAGAGGAGCACCCCCCAGGTCTGGGCAGGTAAACCTGAGTTCAAATTCTGATTCCACAAGTTGGATGACCTCAGGGAGGGCCCGTGCATCATGCCAAGTTTCATTTTCCTCCTCTGGGAAAAAAACCAACTGCTACTAATGCCCAATCCATAGGATTATTTTGAGATTAGTTGACATTGCAGGTTTAAACAATTCCTATCATACCTGTGTGCCCAAAAGATGCTAGTCCTCATTCCAGTTTCCTCTTTTCTCATTTTTGATCATCTACTAAAGCAGAATTAAAATAAATGGTATCATCCACATGACTTTAGATCCTTATGAGCCTTCAAAATATCAAAAATTATCTACAGAGACATAGCGTCTTATGAAAATAATTTGAGCAAATACTGGTACATAGGCCAGAAATTGGAAGAAACTCATCTAAGGCTTTGAGGAGGTTTGGGGGCTATAAGTGGGTAAGTGATGTAATACAACAGGGTCACCTCCATCCAATAATTCTATCCTGGGACTCTAATATTGAGAAAATAATCCATAATATTGATAATTCATGTGCATGAAAATATACATTATCTGTTATTATGGTCAAAACTAAGCAAACTAAATAGCCCATATTAAGGTTTAAAATATGTTGAAAATTATTTTTAATATAGAATGCTTGAAGGAATAGTATACAGTCTTCAAAAATGATGTCTATAAAAACAATGAAGCAACATGGCAAAATACCTATTATGTAGCATGAAAAAAGGTGGACACAAAATTGACATGGCTCTGATTTTAGCTATGTAGCATTATGCCCCTGGAAAAAGACAAGAATATACACAAATAATAACAGTGCTAGTGTGGCCGAATTATAGACAATTGTTTATTCTTTCATTTTTTTCCCCAACTGTCTATGATTATGTTTCACAACACATTAGTTTTAAAAATGAATTTAAAAATTCAAAAGAAGTTAAACGAGTTAAAAAGTGGAACTGTGAGGACAAAACCGAATGCCACCAAGATTTTGTACTAGTAGACTCCCACTCCTCCCTGTCATCCAAGACATCACTGTGGGACCTTTTGTGTGATGGTGGGCAACGCCCATCCTCCTTTTCCCATCATCCCTCACATGCCCCACCTACCCTGCAGCCAGTACTTTCCCATCACCCACGCCTGCTTCCAGCTTTGTTGCTGAGGTCGCTCAGCCCATCCCACAGTATTCCTAGATAACTCACTTCTAATGAGAAAACTCCAGTTTTCAAAGTCTGAGAGTCTGAGATTCCTTCTGTGCCCCCTAGGAGATCTTGCTTGCTACCTCCCATTTAATGTCCCAAAGAACCATTTCAAAAGCACACTGTTGAGGGCATCTGGAAATCAGGCAAGGAGGTAAGATGGAAAACTGGAGAAAATGCTGTCCCGTCACTATCCCGGGCCCTGAGCCCCTTTCCTTGCCCAAAATAAGACTTCCAGACTTGGGTGTCCCTCCTTTCTGCATCCCATTCCCTGGACTTGGGGGATAGGAGGGGACTCTCAGGTTGAAGGTGAGTACTGCAACTTTCTTCATAAATGTTCCAACACAGATAACTTGCTGATAGTTCACAGATTGGGATTTCGTTACCAGAAGACAGTTGGAGAGCCTGTCCTTTTATTAAAGAAAAGGAAAAGTGAAAATAACACTGGGTGTCTTGTTCTGTGCTAAGTGCTACAATAGATACTTTAACTCATTCAGCAACAACAACAAATTCATAAGATGCTTAGACCTTCTCCAGCCCTCAATGTCCTCCTTCCATCATCCAGGTAAAGACATTCCCTTTAGGAGACATATCTATGCCATTTAGTTACAGAAACCCTTTACTTGCGGCAGTTTGGATTTAAGGTCCTAATTTATTCTCCTCGGATTCCCTTTCCTCTCTCCTCTCTCACTGCTCCCGTGAGGGCACGCCTGGTCCAGTAAACCAGTTCCCCGTGTACAGATGGGAAAACTGAAGCCCAGAAGGTAAGGAAGAACCTGTCCCTGACACGGAGTTCCTGTGGAAGCTGGAAGTGCCTGCTGGTTCTTCCACTGCACCACGCTGGCTCCCATCACTGGTTTCCACAGCAGAAAAGACAGGTAACCCCTTCTCACCATCTTCTAGAAAAGTGTGAAAGGCAGTCCTCTGTGGCCCACATGGGACCAAGACTCTCACTTCCCCTGAAAAAGAACTAGTTCCCTAAACTGAGGCTCATCCTAAGGTTAACAAGGTCACCAGGAACCTTTGGAGGGTAGCACTGGACCATGCCAAATTCTTAAAGCATACCATTGTCCAAAATTAATTTTTAAAATACACCATTTGAGATAAGTTTGAGTTCACTGTCTTAAAATGGGTTAACAAAAGACATGAGTAAGAAATGATAATGCAATCATTTAATACAATATCACTATTTAAATGTTTTCTTTAAATATAAACATGACAATTCTGCTAATACATATTACGTACATTTACAACAATGCAAGAAAGCTGAAAGGCGGTTATTGTTGAATTGAAAAAGTCCCAGAATCCCACTAAGAAAATAATGTGAGACAATAATGCATATTTCAGGTACACACTATAACTGACTTAAATTATTATGGATGTACTTCAGACTTAATTACCTTTCTAAAATATGTGGGGGTATTTTGTCATAAACTCTGCAGAGTCCGCTGTACCTCTACTAAATGCCGCTCTGAAACGCACACCCTTGGCTAATGTTTTTATTTGAATAACTTATTACCCAATATAGCAAGCATCAACACATTTTATAGAACCAGAACTTGGCTCTCTGAAATTCTCCCTACCCTAATGCCAGTCACTGTTGGGAGCATTTAGTTATAAATTGTCTTTCAATAAAAGTAAAAGCTCCCAAAACAACAAAATGAAAAGACACAGCAGCTTAAATCAAGGGAAGTCAATTTCCACATGTCGATCCTAAATATTTCATGGCCCTATTTTATTCTGACATTTGTAGATGACTAAAGTGTTACAAAGGAAATAAAATGCTGATTAAAGAGTTCACTGTCATAAAGGTTACTGAATTGTAAATGGCCCTTTCCATCTTCCTGTTAATAGGTACCCAGCTGTAAACATCATGAAGGATGTGACGGGAGGGCGGCTTCCCTCCTTGAGGAGCTGTATATACATTAATCACTGAATCACCAAGCCATGCTTAATTGCAAGCTGTATATCACACAAATCCATGGTAAGTAGAAGGAAACTCATTATTGCTGCTTCATAACTACTGGGTACTTCTCATTTTAACCTCCTCACACCTGGGACACTTTGTTGCTTTACAACAGGAATGCAGAAAAGGCATTACACCACTAATTACAGCCCACACCGCACCTCCAGCCCAGCTGCGGGAAGAGGAAGCAGCGCTCTCAGATCTGCAGCCATCAGGCTCCTGCCTCTCTGCAGCTCAGACTGTTTGTATATGTGGCTTCCCACCCCTCTTCCCACTGCCCCACACCATCTCCTCCTCCTGTTCCCTTCCTGGGGACAACACGTTTAAATCCATTACTCCTTGAGAGTTTACAGAACTGCTTAAATGATAAAGAAAAAAAACCTGCAGTACATTTTGCTTTGACAAAATTATTGATTTAAATCCCATACAATAGCGCAATACTATTTAAAGGTCAACCCAAGAAAAATGAGTTTACACCCCAACAGAGCCAAGCTTATCTGTCATGAAAGTGTAATGATGTGTTTATTCCCTCACTAGGGTGTATATATTTTTCAGGAACAGATAACAGTCTACTTGCAGGTGAAATCTGCTCTTAAATGGGAATTTCAGGAGATATTTACATTTCAGATGGTGGGGCTGATATCAAGAGCCCTGAGACCCATTTCTGTACTTACTAGTCAGTTGAGTATTTATTTTCATCACCTAAAAATTATTCTTCTCATTCCCAGGTCAAAAAATGAGACATGCACTTGAAGGCTATAATCACAACTCATATGGGAATCTTTTCAGAAGCCCAAGGCTGCAAACAGAATCCAAAGGCTGCCTTATAACTGCCTCTCTTACATTTTGGGTTCCCTTTTAAATTTAAAAATGTGGCAATAAAATTTTCTAAATTGATTAATTCTAGAAATATCTGTCACTGATGAATATGCCTATTTGTCCCCCCTTTTTTTTTCTTTTCAAAAAGCCAACTGATATATGATCTACCCCACAAACTCCATCATCGCCCTTCCCCAATTGGCCTCTAGAGGTCCTCAGACCTGGTCGGCCCTGGAATGGGATGAAGGGAAGGAGGCGTGATACTCTGCATCCCAGTCACAGCCCCTAACAACCCTGGCCCACTGCCTGTCCACTGAGCGCAGTTCAACCAACATTCATTAGATGTCAGGTGCTATGCTAGCTGTGGAGGAACAAAATAACACAGTCCCATGTCTCCTGAAAACCTTCACCCGTTCATCTGGCAAACATGTACCACCCATCTGTCATGTGCCTGGTCCTGTGCAGTGGACACTCAGAGATGATGGTCTTTTAGGGCCGACACTGAATACACAATTACACATGAAATAACCATCCCAAAAGTGGACGTTCAGGATGCTAGGGGAGTACAGAGCAAAGGAAGCAAAATCAATCAACAAAAGGCCTTCCTTACAAAGTGACATTTAAACTGAGACTTAAAGGATGCAAAGGTGTTAGCTGGGTGAAATAGGAGGGGGCAGGTGAAGGCAGTGGGAAAGGCAAGTGCAAGGAAGGACCCAGGGACAGAACAGTCTTCTGCAGAGAACAAATAGAGTAGCCTGTGATCTGGCTGAAGGGCATGAGGCGGAACAGAGAAAATCCTGCCACACTGGTAAGCATTCGGAACCCAAAGAGGACCACTGGACGGTTTCAAGCCCGGGAGAAACATGACCCAGGCAGGATGGGAAATGGATCAGAAGTGAGCCAGGGTTACTGCTGGAATTCCCTTCGCTGGAGGTTATTATAGCCACAGGAGCAGTAACAACACAGAAGCCCGCTACTCCATCACCACCAGTACAAAGAAGTACTAGTACACGCCCAAAAACTGGCCTTGTTTTTGTGTTTAAAGACTGAGCTAACCAGGCTTATGATTCTGCTTGTCGGGTCTGCTCCCCTTTTCACAGGTACAGTTTGGCTGGTTTGGGTGATCCCAGCTCAGTAATCCTTATTATCTCCCTTCAGCACCCACCAGCCCTCTGGCTATTTTCCCGTCATTATTAACTCTAAAGATGAGCTGGGAGAGAGATCACTTCCCAGTCCAGGGAGTTTATTGCTAACGATTGGAGTAAAAGCTGCTTTCCTGCCTGTGGTCAGAAAGAAAAGTGAAGCGATTGGCTAAAAACTAGGTCTGAGGGTTGTCGAAATTTATCATGCAGACATTTCCCTGTTCCTCACAGTCATGGGTGTTGGCGCCTCAGTTGCCTAAAACTTAGTTAGTATACAAAGATTTAATTCTCTTCCAACACTCCTCTTGGGGAAGAAGGGTTGGTGTTCATGAATCCTTTATGGTTCCATCACTGGCAGGTCCTCAGAGCCTCTCACATTTAGGCAAAAGCCTAAAGCTACCTGCTAGTTAAATGAACCACAGGAAAGCTGATCACAGCCCAGCCCACCACAACCCCCTTCAAATCCCTTTCCCAACTCCAAGGCCACCATCACAGGCCAACACAGTCAGACCCAGTGCAGGAATCTTCTGCCTGCTCAGGTAATCCCTGGTACTGCACCTCCTGATCCTTCCTGCCCCATCCCAATGCTGAGATATCAGCCATACATTATCACCATTAAGTCTCACTTGTAACAAATGGATAATTCTAACAAGTTTACTTCTTCACAAGATAATGGCAAAGTGTAAAGAGCATCTACTTTGGAATTAAGCACACCCGGACCCATCACCCACACTTCCCCAGGCATACTGCTTAAAGTAGGATCCTTCATTTCTTCAGTATACATTCATACTCCCATTCATTCATTCGACAGTTATTGGATGCCTACCATGTTCCAAGAGTTTTCACATTTATCTCATTTAACCATCACAATAATCACTATCTTTTCCTCTTATGTCTCCATCAAGCATGTCAAACTCAAAGGCTAACACGGGCCAAATGAACAAGGTTTAGATTTATGTGGGCCGCAAAAAAAACCCAAAAGCTTCAATTTTCATAGAAACGTAGGTTTATTTTAATAGAGACATGCTGAATACAAAGGGATGAAATAAATGAGTAATCGTAACATAAAATAGAACTTTTTAATAAAAATTACTATTTTTTCTTGACTATTAACTTATCAGACACTGACTAACTGCACAAATTAAGAAACATAATGCAAATAAACCTATTTTTCTTGTTCTTGGAAAGCAAAGTATTTCCTGTTGCGCACACCAAACAAGTCAGTCCAAGACTAACGATGTTGGCAATCGCTGCTAAAATATTTGCTGCTAGTATTAGTGGAAAGAAATGGTGCACTTGCACATAAGGTGTGTAAGGGGAATGAATGCAACACGATTATAGTAATCAGTCATTAGAGAACGTTGTAGTTCATTATTAATAATCTCTAATAATAAAAGTATAATATGCTAATTAGACTGAATGTCCTGCCTGACGTTCTTCCAGACGACCTTCCAGACAAAGCCAGGGCTGCAAGGGAAGCCCGGGTCCCGGGTGCCACAGAGAACTGGTGCCGACAGCCAGGGGAAGGAAGGCCTACTCTTGCATGAATTTCATGCATGAGCCTCTAGTTATGTATTACAGGATATTGTAAAAATTAAGTTACAAAATTTTTATTAAAATGTTTCTTACATACCGTTACATTGGCTGGGCCGCAAAAGTATTCACTGTGGGTCGCATGCTTCCCCAGGCCACGAGTCTTACATGCTTGGTCTACATCAAATCTACCTCTGTCCTTCTTTTATAAAGACTCTGTGATGGCATTTAGGGTCCACCCAGATAATCCAGAATAACCTCCCCATCTCAAAGTCCTCAATTTAATCACATTCCAAAGACCCTTTTTCCACAGAAGGTAAGATTCACAGGTTCCAGAGATTAGGGCGGCCACTATTCACCACAGTACATAGGGAGAAATCAACACTGGCTGCGTTTATTAAACCATGGTACACTTTTTTAATCACACTCACTAGTCATGCTCAGATTGTTGTTTAAATTCATGGCCCCTGATGTCAGTTACCCAGAATATGTGGCAATTTTATATTTTTCACAAATGAATTCAAAACCCTCTAAAATTCTTTCTCTCTGAGAGGACTTCTACAATGGTTAGAAAATTCCTTTTTTGAATTTTTTACAATTTTTAGAGATGAGCATTTTTATAGATGATACACCTAGACAGTTTTTAGCAATGAGCTCACATGATGATGGAAACCTTTCCAAACATCTGTTTTTAAAATGTTCTCTCCATGGTATAAGCTTCTTTCAGAAAGCATTTTCCCAACTGCTTTTTGCCTAATATGTCTGTTAATATATATACTTCTGGTAGGCATTTGGAGTAAAAAATTAAGAAAGCTTGAATTTTTGTAAAAGAAAAATGGGGAACTTACATTTATAATAATAAAAAATAGCAACTCTCAAATTCTTTCTCATGACATCATCAAGGAATCTCTTTTGGAACCAAAGATTATTTTTATTCAGTCTCCAATTCATAATCAAGTATAATGTAAAGGCTCTGTTACTTGAGGATTTAAAAAAAAATTTAACCCCATCACTGACATCCTCTGAGCTCACACTATGATGGAAACCTAGTGTTTTAAAAATAATATTAACCCCATCACTGACATCTCAAGAGCCAATAAAATTTGCAAACTGCTGAAGACAAAAAAAAAGGGGGGGGGGAAGGTGGCACTATGAACTGCCCCTCAAAGAGAACTAATTCTCAGGTGGCCTTTGGAATAGCCCCTCTGTGTGAGGTACATGCTAATGTGGTAGACACTTGTACCACGGGAGGATGCCAGTTCAGTCTGAATATTAAATATTGATCTATCTTATCCCTTTCCCATTTTTGTGTTTTTTAATATTTTTATTGATTTTGAGAGAGAGGGAAAAGGAGAGGGAGAGAGAAAGAGAACCATGGGTGTGAGAGTGAGCCATCAATCAACTGCCTCCTCCACACCCCCTACCAGGAATCCAGCCTGCGACCTGGGCATGTGCCCTGGCAGGGAATCGAACCAGCAACCTTTTGGTGCACAGGATGATCCACACCAACTGAACCACACCAGCTAGGGCTCCGTTCCCATTTTTAGATTATAAAAATCAAAAAAAGAATTCTAACACTGTCTCCCAGCATGCCAGTGGTTCTTATGATGTATTCCCTGGGCTCGAGCTCCTCACTCTCAGGACCATTGCCTCCGAGTTAAGGGTGAGTGAGTGTGCGTACACTGATGGGGAAAATGGAGCTGAGAGAGGCTCCGGGAGCTGCCTAAGCAGCGCAGAGCGCAGGTGCCAGAGCCAGCACTGGTATCCAGTCTTCTGGTTCCACAGCTGAAGCTCACTCCCCTGCTCTGTCCGTCCTCCCGTCAGCAACGGGAAAGGCAAGGAAGGCGGCTCAGCAGAGCGGCTCAGACTCCGCTTCTCAGTCCAGGCTGCCTGGGTTTGAACTTTGCTTCCATCACACCCGAGCTATGTGGCCTCAGGTACATTAGACTCTACACCTCAGTTTTCTCATTTTCAAACTGAGGATAATAAGAGTACCTATTCCAGAGGGTGCCAGGAAGGATGAAGTGAAGTAATTCACGTAAAGCACTGAAGACAGCAATGAATGCATAGCAAGCAAAAGTCAGCACTCAGATGTCAGCCATGTAGCACCTATTTTTGTAAGGCTTTTCTGTGGAGCAAATGAGAAATACACACATATACATCTATGCATGCACACACATACACATAGCAGACAGAATAGGGGGTTGCATGTGTATCTGGAATATAATTGGTACCCACTGAGCTTTTATGGAGCTTTTGTTTTTAATTTGAATGGAATATGAGGGTCACACAGAAGTCATAAAGATGATAGGGTCCTCCATAGGTTTTCTGTGGAGCAAATGAGAAATACACACATATACATCTATGCATGCACACACATACACATAGCAGACAGAATAGGGGGTTGCATGTGTATCTGGAATATAATTGGTAACCACTGAGCTTTTATGGAGCTTTTGTTTTGAATTTGAATGGAATATGAGGGTCACACAGCAGTCATAAAGATGATAGGGTCCTCCATAGCAACAAGAAAGCACACTACCCTACCCTTTGCCTTCTCTCTCTCAGACCTCAGCCACTTACAAATCCAATACCAAAATCCCAGGCTTTGAGTTCTAACACCTGCCTGCTGATAAATGCTTATGTCCACAATTCTAACCACTGGAAAACAATAAATACTCTTCTAACAAGAAGGTCCAACCTGGGTCTGTTATGAAGAGCCTCTGAAAAGTATAATCCCTTCTGTTAGCAACGAGAAGTCGATTATAAGGTTCTCTGTCGGACCCTTCAGAGTTCTCTCTTTGGCTCAGTGTCCAGCGATGTTGAAGATGTCAACTGCTCTGCCATCTTGAGTCCCTGTGTGATTACAACAACCAGAGCCTCTCTGACAACTTACATTGTACAAGAAACGGAGCAAGAAACACATCTGTATTGTTTTTATACCTTTGAGATTCTGGAGTTATTTGTTACTGCAGCCTAACTTAGCCAGACCTAAGTAATACAACAGTCTGAAATTAAAATTATTTTTATTATTAGTTGTTTTAGAGTAGCTACTACCTAGAGTAAACAATCGTATGTCTTTATAACCTTTTGTACTCTTCAAGGCAAAGCAAGTACCCTACACCTGAGTTAATGACTCAGTTGTCCAGGTATATGCCCATTATGCCAACTTCTCAGGGGGTCTTCTGCAAAGAACAATGGCTATCTCCAGTCGGAATAAAAAAATGGTGAGGACACAAAAATCACACTCCGGCACTCAGTTTCATGAGTAACTTTTGATATAGCGGACTCGTAAGGAAAACAAGAACCAGGCCACAGAGAGACATGACAAAATGTTTTAAAATCACATGGCGGTTATAGGAAAGGTGATACTGCGAGCAAGGGCAGGCAGATTTTGCCCACTGAAACCAGGTGAAGAGGAGACACACCGCCTCTTACCAGGGCTCTGAATGTGAATTGCAAGACTTCAGGCCAGTTAACACAGACTGCTGAAGAGAGGAGGAGAAGGTACAGCTCTAAGGATGAATTTATGAGGCTTTGGTGGAAGGAAAGGGAAAGGGGGAAAGGAAGAACAAAGAGATACAAGCTTAAAGATTAAATTGTTTTTAGGAAAGCTGGGAGGCAGTCAAAATGTGGAAACATATAAATGCAAATGAGATTTAAGACGCAAAAAAAGGTACATGGTTAAAAAAACTAAAATGGGCAAAAAGCCTGAGGAAAAAAGGGATAAAAGTAATTATTATTTTAATCTACAGATAAATAATTTGCTATCCTGAGGCTTTTGGGGGAAATGGTGTAAAGAAAAGGAATTTAATAGATAAAATATTTGTGAAAATTATTTACGATTTTTTTTAACCCCGAGTCAAACCTCTATAGGATATTTCTTGCTTTAAAAACAAGTAAGAAATGCCCTGTCTTGCTGGTTAATCGTGGAACTGCTATTTGACAGAGAAACGGTCAGTGTGACCTCAACTGTCATCTGCTCAATAGCCACTCGGCGGCCACCAGATGTACAGGCCTGACTTACAACAAGCAAATCATGGGGCGACTCCCACCCAGTCCGCAGGTCCTGTGGCTCTCGCTGATGGAAGGATGTGCCGATGAATTAGCAGTCAGACAGCGACTGTCATTGGTAATAACTTCTTATTATGTCAAGGAATTTACATGCAGATCAATGTGAGCAATGTGCACTTGCTTATCCCCACCATAAATCACTATCGATTGGCACACCAATTCCTCGCCATAATTAGGAGTTATAGACAGGGTTGCAATATTATCTTAAACACTGTGTCACTACCCTCCCGGTAGAGCTGGCATCGCAAAACTCCCGCACTGCTGCTCTTCCTACCCACGGCACTGTTTCTGCTGTTATTAGGGTGAGAAGTGGGGGAGATAAGTGAATAAAATGCCCCTGTGTGCAACATCCACCTGAGATATTCCCCGTGCCCTATTAGAGATTTAAAAAATGGGGATTTCTCCATATCCATATTGAATTCCTGTGTGCAAATGCAGGAGTTGGCAACATGCTGCTCTTAATCTGATTTATGCACCAATTTATTTTATACATTAGGCACACTGTATGCAGGCTGACGGATGCATAAAAATTTCATGCAAAAAAGGACTCGCTCCCGTGCAACTGCCTTTCGGTTATTATTACCTCTTGTGGTTCGCATCCTACGGTGGGTAGGACAAATGACTCCATACACCAAATGCATTTTGCCCACTATACAAACATTTTGATCTGTCTCTATTTCCTCTCAGCTCCAACTCCAGAAAGCTAAAAACGCTGCATCTAAACTTTCTGAAATCCTTTCATGCTACTAAACACCCACTGATGCAGGGAACTTCTCTCCCTGTTCACTGTTTAACTGTGTATTATAAACACACAAACATGCACAACAGAGGCAGACAGAGAGACACATACCGGCAACACACCTGGGTATTTGCGGTTAATTTTTGGTTGTGGTTAAACATTTTCTCTCTACCAATCGTAACCACCATGCATTGTGTATTACTTTTCTATTTACTTTCACAGGAATATGTTCCCCAGAATATTAACGGCAAAAAATCCAAACAAACAAAAATGCTTTAGGGGTAGGGTTTTTAGTTAGGGGAAAACCAGCTAGAAAAAGCATCTTTCTGTATTTTTCTCTTATTAGAAGTCTCCTTTCATCCAAGAAATATGGGGCTTGAAATAAATTGTACCATCCTGCTTTTTTTTTTATTCAAATCCTTGCCAGAGCCAGGCAGTATGCTAATGAAAACAGGTTGATAAATGACTCCCTGATATTTTCCAGACATTTTTCTCTCAGAAGTGCTCTAAACTGATGTAGCTCAAAGAGAATAAGGCGCATTAAGTCATTATATCAATTTTTGTTACCCAGATACTTCAGTCCCAGTTAAGCGCTGACAGCCAATATAAAACAAGGCAAGGGCATCATACGACTCCATCGATCAAATCTTGTCGTAGATAGATTGCCTATTACACAAATAGAACTAGCGGATTCAGTTTGTAGTTTTATGCTCTCCAATTAAAGGATAACAGGGTACTTTCCCATAAATCTGCTAATTGCAACTGAATTAATTTAACAAATTTCTCCAAGCACAGAGGAAAAAGCGATTGGTTAAGCTAATGTAAACTAGCACAGGTTGTCACAAAGAGGCTCCCATAACATCCTTTTGCTATACCTTGATTGGGCAAGGTGTCACAAGTATTTAGCTACATGGTGGTGCTCTGGCAACAGACAGCTGACAAGCATAAAACATTGCACAAATAGGAGATAATTTATTTGTGGTACTTTTTTCTCTCCCTCGATCCCCACTCTCCCCCACCCGAAGAATAAAATAATTCCCTCTTTGCATCTAATTAATGTTTCTCTCCAAGTGAAGCTGTTTTTCTAAATCAGAATTACACCAGCTACAGCACTATATTACAGAAAGGGGTCCCTCTGCACCACTCAGGCAACAGTAGGAGTGATGGGCAAAAGCCGAACAACTGCCTTTTGCATTTCAAAGGAGGAAGTAGCTCAATGCTCCTGAATAGGGCAGGGCTAACAGGAGGCAGGGCACCCACTCTCACAAATTCAAATACGCAGGTAACCATAGCCCAGGGCCAGGATCAAAGCAGGTGATCCCAAGCCGTAAAATAACATGTAGCAGGAGAATGCCTTAAATGCCCTGCCCATCATGATGTGGGGAGGGGGTTGAGATGATGCCCAACCATGGTGCATTCTAGGGACGCTCCACCGCCTCTCTCCCTGCTGCACCATGTCTCCATCCGGCCTCAGCCAGGGACTCAGGTGTGCTGGCAATGCTCACAAAGACCTCAGGCAGCTAAAGGTGGGGGACTCAGGTGAGGAGGGGCTGAAGAACAGAAAGCATATTTTTCAGATTTGGTGAAATAGGACAGATATTTAATATCTTGTCCGATGGTGCCCATACTTTTTAGACTGCATATTTTAAATTTCTGCTTGCAAAACACAGTTGCCATGTCCATACCTGGCAGGCACCAGCTCCTGCAATGGAGCCGGAGCCCACGGAGAAGGGAGGGGGTCAGGGCAGCTATACCAGGATGGTGTCCCTCTCCCACTCAAACCAAAGGTGGGAACCTGCAGCTCCTCTCTCTCCTCTTGAGATCACAGCTTTAAGTTTTTTGCTGCGGAAGCTGATTCCTTTTTATCAGGGAGGAAAATCCTGGCGTAGACAAGATTTTCCAAAGCACATTTCCAATAACCCTGTTTATCCATGTGTTTCTGCTGAAAGAATAAAGCCTTGCCATGTCACCCCAATGTGCAGGGAAGCTATTTGAAGACAAGAACCATCTGCATTTTGTACTGTGAGCCTGGAGCAGTGGTAACATGGCATGTTGCCTCTGAGTGTACAACATACACAACTTTGAACTGGCTGAGCTGTCTGGCCAAGAGGTAACAGGATTCTGCAGGAAGATAGAGGATGTGATTTGAGCCCAAGCAGGACAGTATAGGATGTAGATACCTACACATATTAGTTTGCTATTCAATACCTAACCAGAAAGAAAAGTGAAGCACACACACACAAAATAAAAAGCTATATTCTGACTCAGATATATTTATGTAAAAATGCTAGATTGGAGTCAGGAAACATGGGTTATAACCATGGCTTTGCCACTAACTAGTTGCTAGGATCACACATACAGATTTCTTCCTCATCCATACAAGGAGGATATCAGAGTCCATCTCAGAATTAGATATAATGGTTTTCAAAATGCACCTGCATGTAAAACTGAACACCTGGGCACTCCCAGCTCTTTTTAACAGGATCCAACATCAGAGTACACTGCATGCAGTAGGGTAAGTATAGTTGTTTTGATACTTTTGACTCAGGTATGTAAATATACATGTGCATGCAGGCTGCAATCGGAAACATATTCCTTACGGTCAGTCATAGTCAAAAAGTAAACAACTGAAAGCCACCAATCCAGGGCAGCCACGGGCTGAATGCGAAGACTCTGGCTCGGTGGTCACATCCACAGCCGGGACAAGGGCTGGAAGTGCAAGCTGTGGCTCAGAGAGGACCAAGCAGAAGCCTTCTCTCCAACAGCAGCTCATCCGTCACTTCTGATGAAAACAACAAACCGGGAAACCCCTCATCAAGGAAAGATGCACATCTACGTAAAGATGTGAACTGGCTCACTTCAGAAAGATCTCCTGCAGGGTGCCCTTTCCGGTTGGTGTGAGTAGTACTGGTTCAGAAGGAGAGGTCACAGGTCTGCCACACATGCTTCCTGTGCAAAACCTGAACACCAGGCACCCTGAAACCTCCAAAATGCACAGAGCTCCTGCCTAGGGGGGTCAGAAAGCAAAGGCTGGCTCCCCCATCAGTTGTGGAACAAGGATTTCTTGCATTACTTTATGATTCACATGCACAAAGCAATGACAGCATGGATTGTTCTCTATGGAGGACTTGAGAAAGATGACCTGGAGGGCGTCCTGCCAGCCTCAAATAACTCGCCGGCCACCTCTCAAGAAGCCACGTAAGATGAAGTAGGATCTACGAGTAACTCCCCAAACCCTTTGTTTCTCCAGTTATGCTGAGCCTACCACTCAACAATTTCTACTGTGCCTTGTTGTAAGTTATGATCTGATGCACTAGTTGGAGAGAAATCTACAAATAAAAAGTGATTTCTTATTATAAATACACAAGAGGCCTGGTGCATGAAATTTGTGCATTGGGAGGGGGCAGGGGTGTCCCTCAGCCCAGTCTGTACCCTCTCCAATCTGGGACCCCTCAAGGGATATCCGACTGCCCATTTAGGTCCAATCCCTGTGGGACGGGCCTAAACAGGCAGTTGGACATCCCTCTCACAATTCAGGACTGCTGGCTCCCAACCGCTCACCTGCCTGCCTGCCTGATTGCCCCTCACTACTTCTGCCTGCCAGCCTGATCACCCCATAACCACTTTCCTCCCAGGCTGATTGACACCTAACTGTTCCCCTGCCGGCCTGATCGCCTCCAACTGCCCTCCCCTGCAGGCCATCTTGTGGCAGCCATCTTGCGTCCACATGGGGGCGGCCATCTTGTGTGTTGGAGTGATGGTCAATTTGCATACTGGCTGTGACTAATTAGCATCTCTGGTCATGACTAATTAGCATATCCGGTCGTGACTGTGAGGGTGTCATGATATCAATTTGCATACTGGCTGTGACTAATTAGCATCTCTGGTCATGACTAATTAGCATATCCGGTCGTGACTGTGAGGGTGTCATGATAAATTTGCATATTACCCTTTTATTAGTATAAATTAGGTTGAGTATAAGCTTCTGGAGGGAAAATGTTCATTTAGCTAAAATATTTTCTGTTGTTTGAATACCTCCTATATGAAGATGGCATAGGGTTATGGGACTTGGTTTATGGAAGATGTGGAGGATATGATACTATGAAAATAAACAACAGTAGAAGAGCCATTAACAAGGAAAGTAAATAAAGGGTCTAGAACAGGGGTGGGCAAACTTTTTGACTCGAGGGCCACAATGGGTTCTTAAACTGGACTGGAGGGCCGGAACAAAAGCATGGATGGAGTGTTTGTGTGAACTAATATAAATTCAAAGTAAACATCATCACATAAAGGGTACGGTCTTTTTTTTCAATAGTTTTATTCATTTCAAACGGGCTGGATCCAGCCCGCAGGCCGTAGTTTGCCCACGGCTGGTCTAGAAACTATCCAGCTAGCCTGCCAACATATATTTATTGAGTGCCCACTGTGCGTTGGGCACTAGACATTAGAATATAGAATTAAACAACCTGCAGAATGGCTTCGTACACTGCAATGCAGACTGGTATAACCACTGTGGGAAAACAGTATGGAGTTTCCTCAAAAAATTAAAAATGGAACTTCCATTTTACCCAGTGATGCCACTTCTGGGAATATATCCAAAGAATCTTGAAACACTGATTTGAAAGGATATATGCACCTCTGTGTTCATTGCAGCATTATTTACAATAGCCAAGATCTGGAAGCAGTCCAGTGCCCATCAGTAGATAAGTGGATAAAAAAGCTGTGGTACATTTGACACAAGGGAATATTGCTTGGCCATTAACAAAAGAAACCTTACCTTTTGAAAAAAGAAACCTTAGCTTTTGTGACAGCATGGATAGACCTGGAGTTTATTATGGTAAGAGAAAGACAATGACCATATGATCTTACTTATATGTGGAATCTAATGAACAAAATAAACTGACAAACAAAATAGAAACAAAGGCATGGATACATGGAACAGACTGATAGCTGTCAGAGGGTATATGGATTAGGGGGACTAGATGAAAGAAGGTGAAAGAATTAAGCAAAAAAAGAAACCTATATAATAAAGCGGTAATATGCAAATTGACCATCACACCCTCACACAAGATGGTTGCCCCCATGTGGTCACAAGATGGCCACAAAATGGCTGGCAGGGAAGGGCAGTTGTGGGCAATCAGGCCAGCAGGGGAGGGCAGTTAGGAGTGACCAGGCCAGCAGGGGAGGGCAGTTGTCATGCACCGGGCCTCTAGTTCTATATAATAAAAGGCTATTATGCAAACTGACCAAATGGCAAAGTGATCGGTCACTATGATGCACACTGACCACCAGGGGGCAGATGCTCAACACAGGAGCTGCCCTCTGGTGATCAGTGTGCTCCCACAGGGGAAGCACCACTCAGCCAGAAGCCCTGAGCCAGACTCACATCTGGCGAGTGCAGTGCGGTGGCGGAAGCCTCTCCAGCCTCCATGGCAGCCCTAAGGATGTCTGACTGATGGCTTAGACCCGCTTAGGGAGCAGGCCTAAGCCGTCAGTCGGACATCCCCCGAGGGCTCCCGGACTGCGAGAGAGCACAGGCCAGACTGAGGGGACCCCCTCCTGAGTGCACGAATTTCGTGCACCAAGCCTCTAGTATATACATAACACACAGACACAGACAACTCTGTGGTGATAGCCAGTGGGAAAGGGGGGCGAGGAATAGGTGGAGGTGGGTAAAAAGGGGAGGGAATAGAGACAAAAAGAGACTTTGCTTGGGGCCATGGGTGCACAATGCAGTGTGCAGATGATATTTTATTGAGTGATGGTACACTTGAAACCTGTATCCCAATAAATTCAATTTAAAGAGAAAAGAATACAGAGTGAACAGAGCAGATATTGTTCCTTCTCTCCTATTATACAGTGTGGCTGGCAAGAGAATTGTTAAGTTTTATAAATAAATCAGCACAGCCCTGGCCAGGTGGCTCAGTTGGTTGGAATGTCGTTCCATATACCAAAAGGTTACAGGTTCGATTTCTGGTTGGGCATGTACGGAAGGCAGCTGATGTCTCTCTCCCCGCGCCCCCCCCCCCTTTTCCTCTCTCTCTAAAAAGATCAATAAATATATCCTTGGGTGAGGAGTAAAAATAAAGTAATAAAAATAAACCAGCACAGTGAAGGAAAAAGAAGATTAAGAGGCTTTCAGTTTGGGAGTTGAAACCTGGAGGGTAAATAGAGGGGCAGGCAGGAGTGCAAGAGGACTTTCCTCGGGCCTCCTGCACAGTTTTCACAACCCAGCTCTCCCTGCCTTTCCACTCACACCATCACATCTATCAGTAAGTCTCTAAACTCTCTCAGACACCCAACAGCTACAGTCAGGCAATCTCCCCTTGACCCCCAAAGCCCTCTGTCCTCCCCAAGCCAGGTCCTTTCACACTTCTCTACCCCATTGTTCCCTCAGCTGAGGATGTTTTTTACAGCATTTCAGTTTTCCAACTTATTCAGGTTCTAATTCCAGCTCCACTTCACAGCTATGTGACCTTGAACAAAGTCCTTCCTCCCCTCCATGCCTCCAAGTCTTCATCTGTAAAACAGTGATAGTAATGGGCCGACCCCATATCTTTGACATAAGGATTAAATGAAATAATATGTGCAAAACATTGAGAACTATACCTAGCACATCATAAACAGCCAATCAATCTTAACTAGTATAATTATGATTGTTTTTGTGATTGTTTCCTACTTTGCTTTATATATTCCCCTCTCTCGATAAAAAGCCAAATCAAACTGCCCTTCTACTAAAGCTCTCCAGGCTTCCTCTAGCCAATATGTCCCCTGCCAATATATGACACATACCTCTATCATAGCCCTTATCACATGATAGTCAAATTCCTTGTGTATCTCTTTGACCCATGGACCCCAAGCCAGGGGCCACATCTTATTGATCTTGCTTCCCCCAATGTCTGGAAATCAACAAAATTTCAGTGAAGAGATTAGAAGATAGACTGATCAATGACTTGTTAATGGATGGTCCCATAGAGGGGGCAGACTGAAAAACTCACCTTGGCCCTCTCTAAGAAGATATCCCTCCAAGTACCTGAGCCAATGGGTTGAAACCCTCCCAGCCATATGGTGACCCCTGCCTACAATGTCACTGCCCATGTTTACCACCATCTGAAGAGCACCTTGGGGAGTAGACCTGTCCTTCAGAAGCCAGGACAACCCTCCAAAGTTTCAAATCCTTAAGGAGAAATCTATTTTCTGAAAACACTTCTAAAGGTAGTGAGACATATTTCTTAAGCCTCTAGCTAAAATGCCTGAAAGTATCTTTCTATTTATTGGTATCATTATGTATATAGTAACAACCCCAGCAGCAGGGCATGACTGCAGTAGCTTTATGTCTGGCAAACTCAGTGTCTGTGTTATCTGAACTCAAAAAGACTATAACATTAAATTTAAGTGACTCACTTAACTAGTAGAATGAGAAAAGATCCAATTTTAAAACTGAAAAGGAAAAAAAATTACTACTGTTTGGCAGGAGTTTATTATGTAAATAAGTAGAGGGTATGTCAAGAAATGCAAATGGTAAGAACTTGTATGCAAATATGCATAACCCATGCACACAGACAATAGGGTGGTGAAGGCCTGCAGTGGGGGCAGGGGTGGTCTAAAAGGGGTCAATGGGGGAAAAGGAAGACATATGTAATACTTTCAACAATAAAGATTAAAAAAAAAAGAAATGCATATGCCCAACCACATCTGCACAGTAGTGAGGAACAACCTGAGGAAGATGGGAAACATGTCCTCTTTGGTGAGATCAGAGATAGCATTTCCTTTGACTCCTGAACTGTTTTCACCAACCTCACTGAGCCCAAAGCCACTGGGTTCAAATCGCCATGCCATGAATCCTTTTCATGGCAGCTCATAGTGGTCCATTAACCCCCAAATAATTTCTCTATGGCACTTTCTTCCTTTTGCATGTCAACATGGCAGGTTCCAAAGTCCCTGGAAAATGCTTCATTTCTAATTAAATAGAAGCTAACAATGTCACAAGAGATGTGAAAGCAAAGTTGGACCAGTCTGAAGTAGAGTTGATGGTAGGTTGGAATAGAGACTTCAACAAGTTTCAACGTGTACTTCGTAGGCAATAGGCTGAGTTAAATGGCTGGGGCGAACCCCAAGCCACTGCTTTGCTCATTTTTATAAGACTTAGGAGTATTTGGCTAAGAGCTTTCTTACTATTAGTCCTTTCCCATAGTAAAATCTAAAGTTAAAGGCAAGGCCCCTTCTAAAATGGCCACAAAGGTGAAATTCATTTTAATGACAATTACTGAAAAAAGAAGGAAAGCAGAGGTAAAATTCCACCCATCACATTCCTAGAATCCCAGGCATGAGATCTCTCTTTGAACTAACTCAGCCTAAAGATTCTACTAATTTTAAAAAGTTCCTCTCACTGGCTGATAATCGGGGTGGGGGGCAGAAGACATTGAAAATCCCTCGCAATGCTAATTTATATTTTAATGTATCGTTACCCAACAAAATATTTCAGCCAAATTGGAGTGGCAAAACTCTTATCTGGGGCACAGGCAATACCAGAACCAATCATCAAAGATCTGTTAAGGGTCTCCTTAAAAAAAATGTGTATGTCCACCCCAGGTAAGAATCAGATCCCTAAAATCTATAAAATAGGAGTGCGATGGGGGGCACTCCAGAACAGCAATGAATTCCCTGCATACTGTGGGCCCATCAGAAGTAGCTCCATGAGGGCGGGGGCTGAATCGCGGGTACTTTGTAATCCCCATGCTCAGCATTGTGTCTAGCACATAGTAGGTATTGAATCAATCTTGCAAGAAAGAAGGGAGATCTTCTTAAGTGTCTTTGCCAAGCCAAGGCTGCCTGGAGCAGACAGACAGACCCCTTCCACACACAAGGCCACCATGGCAATAAACTCCCAAAGGACACAGGCCTGCCTCAGCCACACTTCATGCAGAGTAAAGGAGGGGAAACAAACACTACCCAGGAACCTTGCCTGACACCAAAAACAGAGTGCCAGACATTTTATTCTCCATTAATTTGGATATACAGTATTTCTCCGGGATTACTGTAGCACGCAATGTTCTTATAAGGTTATGAACTGGTTTTGCGTCGTTCCATGGCTAGAATTTAATACTGTACTAAGTGTGATATATATCAGCCATGATTAATCCTGCCCAGTGCTGCAGCAAGTTTCTATAAAAACCAGCTTGAAATACAGGACTCTTAACACCCTTGCCAAATCTGCTAGACGTGATATTAACACGGCTCCAATCCAGGCGAGCATGTCTAACTTACGCGGGGACCATCCACACATTTCCCTTTGTGCTCTGTGAGCAGCTATTTATCCCATCACTGAGGCCTAGGAAATTCGGTGAGTGCTGCCCTGGCCATTTTTACAACAGTATTATTAATAATAGCTCAACAACAAAGTAAAGTTACATATAAAATCTGAATAGGCCCATTATTGTTTTTAGAGGGAGCTAAAAAAATAAAAATAAAAACTATATAATTTCCTTGGGCCTATAGAAGTCTCACCCTGGCAAAGACAAGAGAATAAATGCACAAGGCTTCCAACCAGCCACCGGAGCTCGGCTACGTGTCAATCCCCTCCCTGAATACTGTGAATTAAAGCAGATGAAAGTTTTAAAATGTCAGGCGAGGCCCTGGGGACGAATATGCTTTATTTTTTTATAGAGTGAACATTAATTTCAAATGGAAAGGGAAAGCAGTTCTCTATCTCTAGCCATTTGCTCCATTTTTTTCTTAAGTTCCATGTGTCCATTTATAACGGACCAGTCTCGGGGGAACTGACGCTTCGCTGAGTCAAACGGTTGGGCTCAAGGTAAAAGTCCTTGTAAGGGAGAAAATGAAGAGCCACCACCCACTTCTTAGAAGCAGCCTCAGGATGGAAAATTTGGCTTGGACTTAGAGGTTCGAATCCTGCCTCTAACTCTTTCTAGGTGTTCAGTCTTTGGAAAACCTACCTGCTTTGATCCTTAATTTCTTTCTTCACAGGGTTATCAGATAAACAAAATAGTAAGTGTACATACTATCTGATATATAGCATCAATATATGCACTTGTGTACATATGCGCATACATATGCATATATTTGTATGTGTATATTCATGTATATCTCACACACATACACTCTGCAGGTTGTTGCTTTAACTTATAACAACTTTTACCCTTATTTAACCTCTATCATGCATTCTGGTTTTATTTAACTGTTTTAGGAAGTGTACGAAGTTGCCATTCATTATTCATTCATTAATTCATATACTATATACTGAGGATCTAGTATGTGCCAGATCCTTTGGAATCCAACAGAAAACGGGGTTCTCTCTTGCCCTCAAGGAGCTCACAATTTAGAATAGAGGTTCTTTTACAAAGGTGAATCCCAGGTGAAGTTCAGAAGCCTTGTCTCCCAGTTTAGGTCAAGAAATCACCTTGACTGCATCACGATGATGGGACAAATAACTGGCCTAAGCACTCTGTCCCAAGAGTCACAAGGCCAAAGGGCCCTGATAATTTGGATTATTTCACAGCAAACAGTCATTTCCTTCCCATCCCTCTAAGGTCAGAGTTTATTTCTCTGCCCCTCTGATACTGGTCTTAGCCATGAGATTTGCTCGAAATTTAGCAGTGTGATGTGCGCAGCAGCCCTAAGTGTGCTCCACAGCACAATGTGGTCTGGCTCTTGTATGCAATGATTTACCATGGGAGGCTTCAGGCAGCCTATACTCCATCAGTCTATGTCCCAGAACAAGCATACATGACACAGATCTGAAGCCAACATACAGCCTGGGGTCAAGGCTAGCTGCCCTGCTGCCTGGAGCAGAGGGACCCAGTCTAGACCATGTCAAACCACAGCCAACCTGCAGAATATAAGCAAGAAAATAAATTGGATGATTTCTTATGCAGCATTATTGAGGCAATAGCTGACCAATGTAAGGTCTAAGCAGAATCCCAACCAGAAAATTATTGCCTCATCCCAAGCAATCTGGCACAAATTAACTCCTGAAGCATTAAAATGAAATTATGGCACAAAACATGCTTTTCATGGTCAAATCAATCATTCTGTCTCAACTACCCTGTGTTTGGTTTCAGCTCTCTCTGTGTTGAAGGAAATTAACACAAAATAAGTTGATCTTGATAAGTATCATTCAAATCAATAATGTTAATTGGGCTCCTGAGCATAAGATAAAATGACTTCAAATCAACAAAAGGTTAATATACCTTACCTCCGTGCAGCACCACCTATGATAAATCTATTGTGGTCTGAAGTTTCCAATCTCATTAACAACACGTTTAACATGCTAAAAGGACAGGACCGTTGCCCCTACAAAATGTTCTTTCAATGCCGACCAACAGGTTAACTGAGGATCATAAAGCATATCCAATTGTGTAATTAAGTTATACCTGAACCAGGGCGGAGGGATGTACTCAAGGATTATAACTTGTTTTAAACTTTAATTTCATTATCTTCCTGTCCTACATACTTTCCCACGGTAGTTTATGGAATTACTGGGCATTTCCTTTTATTGGCTATTTAATTCTAAGTTAAATATTAGCTAGCAAAGAAAAAAGTCATCCAACATTCTTAATGAGCATATACAGTATGTAAGGAGGTGTGAGAAGTACTCTAGAATCTAGACATGGAAAGAGAGGTTTAAAAGACAACAGCAGCATTACAAGGTCCCTGTCCTCAAGGAACTATCAGGCTGTCATGACTTATTAATGGTTACATCACCAGTCAATATACATATAAATTAAGCCACATAAAGAAGTCATATGAACTAGGCTATTGTTCGCTATCTCCTTTTTATCCATCTCTACTAACTTCTTTCTAGACTTTCCCAAATTTGGCTGTTATGCAAATAACTCCATTTTCCAATTCCAGAACAGGGTTCAATTGACTTAATCCTATCAGCAAAGTCCACTCCCCCTGGCCACAGTAACTGGTTATAGAATAGAATATGAACCTGTCTTAGTCCACTCAGTCTGTTATAATAAATTGCCACAAACTAGGCGGTTTAGACAACAAACATTTATTTGTCAGAGTTCTGGAGGATAGACGTCTGAGATCAGGGTGCCAAGCATGGTCAGGTTCTAGTGAGAGTCCTCTTCCAGGTTCACATTGCTGACTTCTTGCTGTATCCTCACACGGCAACAAGAGGGTGTGAGAGCTCTCTGGGGTCCCTTTTATAAGGGCACTAATCCCATTCAGGAGGTCTCCACCCTTATGGCCTAATTACTTCCCAAAGGCCCCAACCCCTAATACTGTCATATTGAGAGTTAAAATTGTAATATATGAATTTTGGGAGGACACAATCAATGCAGACTCCATTTAGACTTACTTGGCCAATGAAACTCAATTTGGTGAATTTTGTTCAAGCCTAAGGGAAATGAACTTTATCCTGCTGGATTTGAACCAGAAAATGCACAGTCTTAGTAACTATGTGCAGCCACCTTGCAATGGGGCAAGGCCTACAGTAACAGACCCTTCACTGAAGAATAGTTGCTGAGAAATAGAGAGAGAACAAGACTGAGTTTCTGACTCATGCTTTACCTGAAACCATAGCTACCAGGAGAGCCAACACTGACTCTTTTTGTCTTTAAGACAGTTGGAGGTGGGTGTGTGTTTTTTTCCCTGTGATTTACAACTAAAAACATCTAAACAATAGAACATGCAACAGATTTCCAAAGAGAGAGAAATTATTGTGGACTAGGAACATCTAAATAGAATCCAAAGAGGAAGTCAACTTTTCCTGAGCCTTGAAAAATGCATAAAATTTAAGTTACTGAGGAGAGGGGGAGTGATAACAGAATAAAATAGAAGGAGAAACAAAAGCAAGCCTAGTGACCTAGATTATGACATCAGAATGGTAGTCCGTGACCTTGATGATGCTAATAATAGACTACCACACGTGTATATCACTTCACAGAAACACCACACATCACTGTCTTGTTTAATCCTCGCAAAGGCCCTAGGAGAAATTCATGACTGTCCCAGAATACACAGGGGGAAAATAGGGCCCCAAGAAATTCCAGGCTTATGCAATGTCCCCAAGGATTGGTTCAGCCTCCCACAGAACTGGACAAGAATTCTGATCTGCCACTTACTAGGTGTGTGAATCATTAGCAAGTTACTTCAACCTCTCTGAACCTCAGTTTCTTCATATTAGATATCATCATCATCATCATCATAATAATAATAATCATTTAAGATTGTGAGACTGAAACAAAATAATGCATAAAAAGTACATACCACAACGTCTATCGCAATGTACATGATCCATAAATATTAGTAATTATTTTTGTTATTGTTATTAAAAAGAAAAGAAAAATGGGATCAGTACCTAAAGCCACAGTAGAGGAGAATCAGGACGAGTGGGTAGAAATGACAAAGTGGAAGCTGTAGGCTTAATGTAAGAAATGGGTTTCAAACACTTGGTGCTTTCTGGAGTCAGTGGATCTCTTCAGAAGGACTGGACCTCCACTTCTGGAGGTTTCCACTCAGAAGAGAAAGATCTGTGTTTAAGGTCACCATGCAGGAAGTTGACCATCAGAAGCAGGAGGATTTAAGGACGTTGCCCCAATGTCCTTTCATCACTGAGACGTACCAATCCTATGAGATACCACTGCCCTGCCAGTGTAATTGCCACGGCATCCCGCAACTAATGATTACCAGATCCTTTCCCCACAGCTTTCCAGTCCCCAGTCTCTAACGAGGCTCCCAATCACTTATACATTAAAGAAGTGTGATACAAATTTGACTGGACTCACTACACCCACGCTATCCTCCAATATTGCGAAAAGCTAATTTCAGCTGTCACTTCCTGCAAGTAAAATGACAAATATCTGTAATATCTGTCAGGTTATGAATGCTTTAAAAAGAGTTACGCAGCTGCCAACGTTTTGATGACATTAACAAGAGAAAAGTAAACGAAGAAGAGGAAACAGCATGTCTGTGGAGTACCCAGTTGCTAAACTTCTCTATTACTTACATTAATAAAATCAAATTACCGCCATAAAAATGCAAACAATGAAGGCTTCTGGAGAAAACCAATAGAGGCAAATCTGCTAATAATGCTGCCAATTCTGCAGATGAGATCATCAGAATTAGCTTCAACATCTCAGTAGAAAGTGACTAATTCTCTTAAGGAATGTGAAGTCTTCACTAAACTTTTCCCCACCATGATGGCATAGGAATAAATGTGTAAAATCCCTGGCACAGAGTAACCAATCTTTTTAAGAGCTTCTTGTCATCTTGGAAGGCAATGTACTATTTAAGTAGGTCACTACGCATCCCATTTTGACTGAAAGACTCCTAGTTTAAATCCATTATTTTGAAATAATTATTATTAAAGTATGCTAGTCTGGATCATGAATTATTATGGCATGTATAAATGAATAGGTCTGTGTATAAAAGTGTGTGCATATATACATGTGCATGTATGTGTGGTTCTGTATATGTCTGTGTACATGTGCATACATATATGTGTGTATGCATGTACAGGGTGTGGCGAATGTGGGTTTACAATTGTGAGTATGTAAAACAGAGTTTATTTTTGTATTATTCTTTATTATTATACAGGTAATTAGGCCACGAGGGTGGAGACCTCCTGAATGGGATTAGTGCCCTTATAAAAGGGACCCCAGAGAGCTCTCACACCCTCTCTTTTAACCCCACCCTGTACATATGTGTATGTAATTCTTTCTCTTCAATTTCTAAATGGATCTCATCTACAACATAATTTATCTTTGGGGACAAACACTACATTTTACAACAATTTCCATAGTTACATAATATTCAATTTTTGCCATCCAACTAAACCAAAATAAATATGGGAGGCAAAAATAACCTGCTTCTTTCACATTTTTAAAAATATATATATTATTTTTTTTTAGAGAGAGAGCCATCAATTTGTTGTTCCACATATTTATGGATTCACTGGTTGATTCTTGTATGTGCCCCACCAGGAATCAAAACCCACAACCTCGGCATATTGGGACAATGCTCTAACCGACTGAGCAACCGGCCAGGGCTCTTTCCCGTTTTTATTTCACTATATTAATCACAAATAAACTGAATGTAACCAACCAAATGACCTCTTGGGAGCAGAGACAGGTAGTCCAATTTTTAGTTTAGGAGAAGGTCTTAACTCAATGGGTAGTTGGCCTCAATGTAAGACTCTAACCCAGCCGTGGGCAAACTACGGCCTGGGGGCCGGATCCGGCCCGTTTGAAATAAATAAAACTATTGAAAAAAAAAAGACCATACCCTTTTATGTAATGATGTTTACTTTGAATTTATATTAGTTCACACAAACACTCCATCCATGCTTTTGTTCCAGCCCTCCGGTCCAGTTTAAGAACCCATTGTGGCCCTCAAGTCAAAAAGTTTGCCCACCCCTGCTCTAACCCAAAATCTACACTGTTAATCATTAAGTGTATCTGTTTTTCCAATATTTCTGCTGCTTCTCCAATATCAGAGAAGGACAAAACAGAAAACAACTAATAAGAACAATCAGTGTCAAAGTAGGGTTTCCCGGTGCACTTGAGTGATCACTTTTCACATAGAGTATAACTATCCTTAGTTAATATATATCTATTCTTCCGATATGCATTTTTGAGGGATCTACTCTGTGCAATGGATAATATACACTGTGGATTCACTGAACTGAGCCTATAGAATGAAATATCTGAGAAAAGCCCAATAATTCTAAATGAATAGGCCTTATTTTTTAAACTTTAATTCATCTCTATATATGACCTGGGCCATCTGCAAGCTACATGTTTTAAAACACTCACGAAAATGTCCCCCCATCTCTCTTTCAGATGCAGGAAATTAAATCAGATGGGAGTTCTGACAGCCAGCCAATATCACTCTTTTAGCAAATCTCCCTACCGAGAATATCTAAGCTTCTTCTTGGTCTATGAGTTAAGTCATTAACAAATATACACAATTTTGGAGGAATAAAATGATCTGCAACAAATCAAATTCCATGTCGCATTGGGCACTGGCACTAGTCCCATGGAAATGAGTAAATTTTGTGGGAAACCAACTTCTTTTCTCCAACACATTCCAGAGATAGCATACTCTTTTTGGTGTTCCTCATAAATCTGAGAAAATTAAGAGTTAATATACCATGATATTTTCATTACTGGCTCTAATGCAATAAATATTCAAATATTAGTAAAGATAGAGGTGGCGGTACCACATGAATAAACCTCAAGGTTCTCACAGCTTGGGCTTTCTGGAATAATAGATGCCCGAGCAGAAGCAAGGTGGGGCCTAAGGTGGCAGGTAGGAATGTGAAGAGCTGCACGCCCCCCAGGTTAAAGACAGGTTAATCATGTGCCAGGTTTGAAGCTGTTCTCTGACTGCAAAACTATAATGATGGAGTGCGGAAAATGACTCCTTTGGGGAATTACTTAAGAGAGGAGTCATTAAAAAAAATGGGAAACAGGATGAACCCATTGGAAAAGAAGGTGAAAAGGGGGTGGGTACCCAGAGCAAACAGAGGTGTGGCCATTCACTGCCTAAAGCTATCAAGAGGCAAGGGCAAGAGACACCCCTTAGGAGGAAATAGAAATTGTACAGACAACCCCACATGTTGCTACTGAAATGAGAAGTGATGGTGAATTTGTGTCCAATGTAGCGAGGTGCAAACAGAAAGAATCAGAGTAAAAAGGAAGTCCTCCTCCTGGGTATATATATTTTATTTTAATGCTTTTATTTTTAGAGAGAGCAAAAAATAGAAGGAAAGAGAAAGATAGAAACATTGATGAGATAGAACATGAGAGAGAAAAACACTGACCAGCTGCCCCTATTGGGGATCGAGCCCACTATCTGGGCATGTACCCTGACCAAGAATGGAGCCGGAGAGCTCTTGGAGCATGGGTCAATGCTCAACCACTAAGCCACACTGGCCAGGCAAGGGCTATATTTTCAAATTGGAACAGGAGATGATAAAAAAATATTGGAAGAAATCCCAGAGGTCATTTTTATCCAAAGCACCTTTAGTATAAGAAATTTGTTCTACAACATCTCATTCGGCTTCCATTTAGACACAGGTTAGCCCTGCCCACACAGTGCGAAGACTGTCTAGAAATCTAAGCAGTCCACTTTCTGGAATCAGAGAAGAAAATACCTTCCTTAAGCCAAATATCCCATAATGGGCAAGGCCAAGAAACCAGCGTAGGTGCTGGTCAAACATAAAGCTAAGCCTGGAGTCAAAGCAGGGATCCTGGGGTCCTTTCCCCAGAAAGTGAGCAAGTTTTTAAAGCGCTTTATAGTCCCCACCACACCTGGGAGTGACACCAACCAAAACCTCTGACACATAGAAGATTCCTTATCACTGAACATTCAGAACATTTCAAAAGCGTTCATCTGTGCATCTCTCTCCAATCCAGCAGGAAGGCCTTGCCGGGCCATGGGGGGCTGCGGGCATACTTTGGGGATCGACGTTCCAAACCACAGGAAGCAGGAGAAACTCGGGGCCTTGTGATTAGAGCAGACTTTGAAAAGGCTGTCAGGACATAACCCACATTCCCAAGGAGGCTCCCACAAAATGAAAGGAACATGCCTGTCCTGTAGAGAAAGACTGAGGACTGGAGTGAGACCTTAAAAAGCAACTGGCATAGAAGGCTTTCCAAACTGCAGGTCATGGTCAAATCAATTTAATGAGCTGTGATAAATATTTTTTAAGGGAATGAAAAGGACTAGATGGAAATGCAATAGGAAATAACAATGAACATCACCCGGTGTAAGGGCAAATACACACATACATGTGTGAGCGCTGGACAACAGAGTAAAATGTTTATCTTTATAAGGGCTGTAGTTTTTCAAATATGTTTGAGCAACAGTTTCCTGGTGCAAACTTCTTGTTTCATAAACAGATCCTCTGCAACCCAGAAGACCCAACGTGTCCTGTTGCTGGTAGTTAGTGACAGAACTGGGATGTTTCCGGGAAGAAGAGACACCGCCTCTCACACCCAGCCTAAGCTGCCTCCGAGAGATTAGCTCTGAGACGCCTTCTAAGCCATTTCGGTTGCATGCACTCCCTAGTCCAGTGGTTCTCAACCTTCTGGCCCTTTAAATATAGGTCCTCATGTTGTGACCCAACCATAAAATTATTTGCGTTGCTACTTCATAACTGTAATGTTGCTACTGTTATGAATCGTAATGTAAATATCTGATATGCAGGATGGTCTTAGGCAACCACTGTGAAAGGGTCGTTCAACAGCCAAAGGGGTCGCGACCCACAGGTTGAGAACCGCTGCCCTAGTCCAAAGGACCTCTTTTCATAGTTTAAGAGTTTCTTCCCAAGGTGGACTCAGGTCTAGCCCCTGGCCCACCCTGCCCACTTGCACAAGGGAGTCCCCATTAGCACAGGTTACAGCTGCCCATGGTCTCGGCTTCCTTTAGGAGGCAACATGGGGAAACAAATTCTTTCGGATCCAACATGTCCCCATGGCGAACAGCAATTAGTAAATGTACAAATTGAGATCCTGCTCACACACGGCCACACTTTCAGTGTTGAGTGCATATTTGCTCTAAGTAAAATGCTTTGCTTTCATTTGTGTCAGCCCTGCCCATAAATAATAGACTTTATTTGAATTCCATAGCTCCCTCTGAATTCCACTCTACTGAGTGTAACAGGAAGACCATCACATTCCAGCAGCATTTCAAGGACTGAAAACTTTGATCAATACACAGGCTGGCAACCTAACCAACATTGATTTATTCCTCACAATTATGCTGAGAGGAAAAGGCTACTGCACTGACTTCCCAGGCCTTCCCTCAGAGAAAAAGAATGTCTCCATCGCCGTCACCACCGTCATGGGCATGCTGTAGAAACCATGATGAAGCTTACACATGCCAGACATAGCCCTCAGCTGTCATGTCCTGCCTCTGCCCACCAACTGACCGCAGGCCTAGAGAGTGGTGCTTCAGCTCAGAAATGTCTGACCCCAGATCCACAAGCCCAGAAGGTCTGCTGCTCTGCAGGGTTCATCAAAGCAAAGGCAGGAAGTCAAGGAAATCCTGACCCACAAGACTCTCCCTCCTTAACTATCATAAAAGTGCCCCCATCTGGTCAGTGCCCTCAGCACTGCACGTGCTTCCGAGCCAACGGGAAGGGACAATGATCTGAGGAAGGGAGGCCTCTTTAAGGAAAACTTTACTCAAGGCAGAAGGCTCAAACAGAAACATTCAATCACTGGGCGATGACACTTATTTAGATAAAGATAATATTCTCGAAGAAAAAAGAAAGAAAAATGAAACGCAAGGTTCTCCATATATTTATTTATCTGAAGGAAGCCATGAGAAGAAACCTGCCTGAGACATAAGAAATTGGAGCTTTCAAACATGCTGTTTCCACCTTATCACTCTTATCTGTTAGGGAAAAAAATGCGAACAGCTGCATTTAAAGATAAGGGAACAGAAAGGTGTTGTGTATGTTGCCCAGATGTTTCTGAAATTGTTCCCTGTTAAACTTATCTTTCCAGAACTAAAGACACCTCTAATCTTTTCTAATGGCTTAATCAAATGAAATAAATGGCTTGGCATAATATCTTCTTTAAAACTTACACTACTAGTCACGTGCCCATGTTCACATACACACATGCACACATAAGCAGGGAACGTTTTAAATACTTATCCCAGGGAAAACTAGTCCCAGCATTAGAATTTTATTCACATAATATATTTTCTCAAAGACAACAAGCTGGAAAACAAGTCGGTTAAGATTTTTAAAGTGTTTCTTTTTGTTTTCTTATTCTGTCTTCATGGAAGGTAACCGTTCCTTTCCTTCATTACTTCAAACATGTATTACATTCCTACTGTGTGTCTGGCAGGGCTTTGAAAAAGAAGAGAAAATAAATAGGAAAATGATGCCAATAGGAAGACAGAGACTGGGTTGAGAGATGAAAGATGAAAAGTAGTAAAGAAGGGTTGAATAACGGGTGAGGAAAAGAATAAAGAAAGAATATTGACTATCTGTCCAATTGAGGTCCTAGCCCCTAGTAGCATTCCTAGACACAAAAGGGCAGAGTGCAGAGAAAAAATATGCTACACCCAATTTGTTATCCTTTTGTGAGCTGGCTTCACATTTCTGCTCAGCAATTTATCATTCCTGAACACAGAATTGAGAGTCAAAGGGTCCTTGGAGAATACATGGGTTTACATCCATGTTCTGCCCTGAAACTAGGGGCCACCAGAGGGCAGGGCCCAGGTCTAACATGAGTCTCAGAACAGACCTGGTCCTGCGAAGGCACAGAGCAAGGGCTTTCGTCATTCAACAAGGTATACTTCTTGAATAATACAGTCAATACCAAATGTTATCTATCTGTTTTCTCAGCTGAAAAATGAAGGTAGTAAGCCAGGTGACCAGCAAGGTCTTTTCTGGTTCCAACAGTCTGGGAGCTACCATCCAGCCAGGCCTAAGCGATTTTCAGATTTTCCTTCATCTATATTTTGAATAGATGAAGAGGCTTAGGTGACAACTCATGCTTCCAACTGACTTTACCCTTCACCCTAAAATCCACCCAAAAGGTTCCATAATATACACTCTTAAATGCAATTGTCATCCAGCAAACACAAACTCCCTTTTATTAAAAGAATGCACCGAGGAGCACATGGCTGCTGTCACATCCCACACCATACATGAGTGGCAAGGAGGCAGAAGATGAAATGGACTACACTTACTTTCTGCATCATTCATTTGCTGGCATCATTTAATCTCTTGAGAGTAATTACAGTCTTTAATGGCAAGAAAAAAGGGGGGGGGCAAACAGTGTGGATTTTCAGGCAGCCCCTGAGTGGAACTGGGAACCATCAGAAGCCAATGGTGAAAGGAAAAAATATGAGTAAGCTTCAAAGCCAAGAAAGGCAGGAGGCCCCAATGGTCGGGGCTAGTGGTTCTACAGAAAGAAATTGTACCATGGAGAAAACCAGTGCCTTCAACGAAGTCTTTCAGTCAAGTGCAAAGAAGTCTTTCAGTCAAGTGCAATCATTGTCACTTACCTACAAAATCTCAAAGCGGCCATTCTCCATTTGACAAGACCACCCCCCTTCTAGGCTTCTCTAGGTAAACCACAGACATCTCAGAAAGCCACTCATCTCAGTGTACAAACATTCTTCCCTGATGACCATACAAGAAAATAAAAAATCGACTCTAAGATTATGCTCATAAAGTTAGAACCCATTTGAAATCCGTTTCTTCGACATGTGATACTTTTATTTTTCCTCCAGGTTTTTGTCCCAGAGTAGCCTGAGGGAAATGGAGCCACCATGAATGAATTAAGGGATCTACCAAGACCATAAAGGAGTAGATTAGAAAGTTCTTTCTTGTAAAAAAATTAACTAGAGAAGGAATCAAAGGGCAGCTATAGAATAGAGGAAAAGTCCTTTTCTAAAAATGATTTACTTTGTAAACCTTTCTCATCTCTTTATTGCACAATCAATATAAGTAAACCTGTGCCTCTTGAAAGAGAAGTGAGATAGAAATATTCAAGGCAAGATGCATAGAAAACTGGGTTTTCCTATAGGTGTGCTGTTTAAAGCAGCCGTCGCCAACTGGTGGTCCAGGAGGTCCAAAAGGTTGGTGACCACTGGTTTAAAGGAAGGCTCCAGGATATCTACAGCATCCAAGAAAACGCAGCGAGAGGATTTGTGGCATCTGGAGCTATGACTAAGGATCCTCGCACACTTGAGCATTTCCCTTCCACATATCAGGCAGCATGGAAATCAAAGGGTCATGATGCCCATAAAGTATTGAAGCTAAGTGATGGGAACATGGGGTTTCATTATACAATTCTCTCTACCTTGTTATGTGTTTGAAGATTCCCATAATAAATTTAAAGGCAAAACTTTTTAAAATGTTGAAAGGCCAATAATTTCCTAACTTCCCTCTTCTTTAAAATGTATTACTGGCAGCCTCTAATCTAAGAACCCTATAAACTCCATAACCTTCTTAGCAGCCATCACCAGCTCAATAATAGGACCAGCGCTACATAACTTGCCCAAACAAGACCCATGAGATGTACTCCCCCGTACTTGGAATGAAGTTCCAACTCCAGTCTGTATGAAAGAGGAAAGGTCATGTTAAGGTGAAGTGGGAGCGCACTGATCTGCAGGGGAGAGAGGGAAAGCAGAGGGGCAAAGAGAAGCAGAGGTGTCAGTCCACGGAAATTTCCTGAAGGCAAGGAGCCCATCTCCTTCCTGACTTGCTAGCTTGTGCTCACCCGCTCAGGAGTCGCAACCACATCTCCTGCCCTGGGAACCTTTAAGGTTCTTTTAGTCACTCACTTCTCTGTCCTTGGCCTGAGCAAGGGGAGAGAGAGCAGAGCAGTGAGTGACTGAAAGAACCAACCAAACAAGCCTAGGCTAAAACAAGTGGGAAGGACAGAGGACTGACCTAGTGACCCCCGTGTATTGAGCCGGGTAAATCAGCACCTACAGTGAGGGCTGCCTTTGCCCCCAGGGGCCTCCTTGAAGCCAAGAGGAAAAGAAGGATGAGCCGAAACCGGTTTGGCTCAGTGGATAGAGCAGAGCGTCGGTCTGCGGACTGAAAGGTCCCAGGTTTGATTCCGGTCAAGGGCATGTACCTGGGTTGCGGGCACATCCCCAGTGGGAGATATGCAGGAGGCAGCTGATCGATGTTTCTCTCTCGTCGCTGTTTCTACGTCTCTATCTCTCTCCCTTCCTCTCTGTAAAAAATCAACAAAATATATTTTAAAAAAAAAAGAAAAGAAAAGAAGGATGAGAAAGAGAGGGAGCCACTCTCAATACGCAGCCTCCGCTCCAGAGGCACAAACACAGACCTTTGGACTCTTTCTCATGCCTCACAATTTCTTTACAGAATCTGGAAGGGGAATTTACACAGCAACTGAAAACGAACAAGCTAGTAATGTTTGTCTATTTACCTTTAAATGTAGGGTATAAAAAGGGAAGCTGTGCGCTAGTCAGGGGAAGGGGGTGACCACAGATCTTAAAGCTCTCTTCCCTCTGCACTGCTCTGGACACCTTGGCTTCCTCAAAAAGAGACCCCGCACATTTCAAAGTCACTTTAGAGCTTACAGAGTAAACACGCATCGCAAGTTATTCGTTTTTGCTAATAAAAGAGATTTCCTTTTTCCTCCTAAAGGTCATTTATACCCTTGATATTCTGAGAACAAGTGGCCAGTGACAAAGGGGGAAATTACTTACAAGACTTCATAAAGAGGCAAATATTGCTTCTATTATTACACTAGATCCACTTAACATCAAACAATGTTTCATTAGTTAACAAGACATTTGCTTTCAATGAATGAAAACTATAATAAAGAGTTGCTATATTTTAAAATGTAATGAACGTAATTTTTGCTCTATTTTATATTACCATAAAAACGGGCCTTAAGTGTACTTCTCATCTGCTCCTCTTCTCTAACTACCATAATTTATGCAGATAAGTGTTGGATGAATTGCGTCAAGAACACTATTCAGATTGCTACCCATAAAAGTACTTAGCTATCATTTTCTTTTTCTCCTATTTATATGTCTTTATATTACAAAAATGAAGTTACCAACGTTAAAAAATGATGTATTGTCACCAAAAGTACTGAGGCATAACACCGAATAATAAATTATTAGTCTTTGAAGGTTAAAGCCAAGTTTAAGAGAGAGTAACGCTTTTGTTATGCTGGACTCCTTTCAAACTGCAGTTGTCTGAGGGAAGCTTCTAAGTGACAACTGACACCCTGCTAACATGATCAACCTGCAGATTCCCTGCAAAACTCTAAAGTCCTGTCAAGGGCAGATCAGTGTTTGTGATAATTCACAAAATAATTTGGCTTCACATAATAGGCATAATGCTACGTGGCTCAGAAATGCAACCCTTGATGTCTAAATGCAAACATGAAGAAGCATGTGTGGTTTCTCCAGCCTTCCCAGAACCCCCGCCCCCCCCATTGGGAGCTCAGGTTAAAGGATTAGGACAGGCTTCAGCAAGGGGACCCTTGTCCTCCCTTTCCCTCCTCCACATCCCCCAAAGAACCTCAGAGCAGGCGGGCGGGGGCGGGGGGGGGAGGTCTATCCTCGGTAAAAGCACTGCTCCATTCCTTATCACTTCTAAGTGCAGACACCAGCAAAAGCAAATTCACACCCTCAGAATGCGGCTGATACCGGGTCATGCATGCAAAGGCCTGTTAAGCAAAGGATGTATTTGTGGGGATCCTGAATGATACAGAAGTGGCACAATGGGGTGGAGAGGAGAAAGCTGATAGCTGGTGGCATGCTACTTGTCAGCATCTTACACCAAAATGGAAGTCCTCCAAAGTCAACAGCTGCTGAAGAGTTTATATACCATACAAGACATTTACGAACTTGACCCCCGACTTAGCCCTAACCGTACTGCGGGGAAGAAGGAACCTACCAGCCTCTAATTGCACAAAGGCAGAGAACAGAGTGTTCGGCACATAATAGACGCATTATAAGCATCTGTTGAATAAACCAGCAAAGCAGCAACTTCCAATTGGCTTCATCTCTGCGGCTCTTACATTCCTCAGTATCACAACCTTTATGCTAGAACTTCAAGAAAGTTGAAGTAATCTGTTTTACTGACTATGCAATGCTAGATCACTAGTTAAAAGTAAATTTAATTTGAAATGAAGTTTAGTACAAAGGTTCCTATTCCTTCAGTCATTCATTCATTCAATTATTTTTAATTGAGTACCTACTCTCTGTGAGACATCATTCCAGGAGTTTCAGTTATATCTACGAGAGGGGAGAAAAGCAAACAAAAAAGTTCTGCTTTCATGGAAACAAAGCTGAGAATGGCGATGTAAGTCCCTGAGCCAATCCACAGACGTTCCTGACAGGCAGCATAGGACTGGCAGGCCTGTGCTCTTCACCACTGGCCGCCGGGGCTCACGGCAGACCCTGGTGATCAGCACACACGTTCACTGAGGCAGGACTGAGAGCCCCCTACATGGCATCCCAGGTAGCCACTTCCACTGGATCACAGCGAGCGACCAAGATGGAGTGAGCTTGCCAAGAACACCATGTACATAAAAAATAATAATAACAACACATAGCGCCAGCTCACAATGAGCTTCCAGTCCATTTGAGGAGAAGAGCTTTTTACCAAAAAAAATGGCGATGATTTCTGATACAAGGATCTGGGGGGTAAGTGATTCAGACAAGAATGGTTCAGATCACAAGCATTCTTGGCAGGGGTCAACGTGCCAAAACCCTATTGTAATTTTGCTTTGAGGCCCCTTCATTTGAACCCGTTGCTTCTAAATCCCGGGAGAAGCCCACACCCCTTAAAATTTTGTGTATTGGATTTTCTTATTAAAAATAACAAAGGGAATGAAGGAAAGGGGGGTGTCAGTAATTACTATCAGTAGTTGATGTCATTTTTAAAGACTAAGGATGGGCTTTCTTCTGAACTACCTATTCATAACAATCCTGCCCCAGCATAGCACTGAAGTCCAGAAAAATCTTACTTTAAAAATGAACAGGTAGACATACTAATTAAAACTAAAAATATTAAGTTTCTTCATCTTCAGTTAAAATAAGGAGTTTGGACCAAACCATTTCTATGGATCCCACCAGCTCTCTGATTCTAAGCAATACAGACACCAAAGCTCTGTTACAAACACATGTTCACACACCAGCAAAGACGGAGCCGGGCAGGAGACTTTCTCTTCAATTAAAACCAAGCCCTCCTCAGTCCAAGGATGCACACAGTTTAACCTGTATTTTTAAAGTTTATTCTGAGTGGGGTTATGAAATCATTAGAAAAGGACAAATATTGCCATATGAAGAATAGAAGTGGGGAAAAATAGGGAGATGATATATATTGCATTGATCCAATAAGTTTATTTCTAATGATGGTTATACTGCACCACACAGCTAATAAATAAGACATTCATTCACCTCCAATCCTGTGCCTCCTGGAGAATACGGCACTGCAGATTTCCACACCCATCTCCACGTCTTCCTCAGCCCAACCAACTCCCAGACAAAGAATCGGTTAGCTGCACTTTACTTGTCTAACTGGTTAAGTAAACCACTACTTATTTCTCAAGCCAGGACCCATGGATATATCCTTGGGTATCTACATATTTGAGAATTTTATAATGTTATGTTTAGGTACTATGATAAATTAAACAATAAATAAGTAATTATTTGGTTTAATTAAAAATTTAGAAAAAGACTGGGAACTAGATTCAGAGCTGCCAAGAACTCTTTGGGCTCTGACAGTTTAGGAATTAACTATATAGACCTTTTCCCCAAGTGTGGAGCAAATAAGAAGCAAGAGTGCAAGGAGTATAGGTATTTTGACTAGTTTAGGTCACTGGAATGATGAGAATTGTCCTATAGATAATACATCAGAAGTGCCCCTACCTGGAGCCTTAATCTCCCCCTAAATTATAGTTTTTTAACAAATCATTATGTGATTATACAAACACTAGAGGCCTGGTGCACAAATTCATGCACAGGTGGGGTCCAGCTGGCCCACCCCCGATCAGGATGGGGGAGCAATGGGGGGAGGGCGGCCGGGAGGAGGGGCCCCATGAGGTTGGGGGAGGGAGGCCAAATGGGACCCTGATTGGGCCAGTTGGCCACCACAGCACGTGTCATAGCGACCAGTCATTCCAGTCAGTTCAGTTGTTCCAGTCATTCTGGCATTCTGGTCACTTGGCTTTTATTTATACACTGAGTGGCCAGATTATTATGACTACCTGAGGTCTGCAGGCAAATTAGCTATAATTTCACGCTGAAGTTGCTAGAGGGCCAGATCATTATAAATGTCTGAATAGCACAACATACCTAAGTATCGTTGCTGATCAGGTTCATCCTATCATGTTGATGGTGTATCCCAATGGAGATGGCTTCTTCCAACAAGACAATGAGCCATGGCATGGTACTCATATTGTGCAGGAGTGGTTTCAAGAACATGAGGGAGACTTTACCTTGCTTAGGTGGCCCCCACAATCACCAGATCTCAATCCAATTGAGCATTTGTGGGACGAAGTTAAAAGAGCCATCAGGCAGCTGGTTCCACAACCATCCAATCTCACAGAACTGGACAGTGCTATTCATCAGGCACGGTGTCAGATTCCTCGCATCACCTTTCAACATCTCATGGAGCCAATGCCAAGAAGAATCGCCGCAGTATTGAAGGCAGAAGGTGGCCCAACGAAGTACTGATGGGGTGGTCATAATAATCTGGTGCCTGTTTTTGTACTTGTCTTATTATTAATTTGCTGATCAGCATATTGGACTAATAACGTTAAAAAACAACGGTCTATCCCAAACAATGAACTCCTTTTGAATTGTTAAAGTTTTGTTGTTGTTGTTTTATTATTTATAGCTTATAACTTCTCCCTTGCCCTAAAAATTCATGATTAAAAGATTTTTTCATTTGAATTAGGCTTTTGTTTTCTCAAACTATTTAGTAAATTGTGACTGAATTGACTTTAACACCAAGAGAATAAAAGAAATAATATACCACAAGTCCAAAAGCTCATCTATATCTACAAATAGATATATATAGATAAACATATATAGAAATAGAGATAGAGATAGATGTAAATTCAGATTTTTCTCAGATTTTAGAAAGGTTTATAGTTTACTAGTATATACTGTATATAAGCTAACAGTACTAGCAGGTATTCATATTTCTACCATGAAAGATAGGAATATTCATACTATAAAAGTATAATCTTTAAAAAACAAGACAAAATCACCACTCTCATATAAATATAAAATGAACATATAAAATATTTAAATGAATTCATTAATTCACTAGTAAGATGCTGTATCATTCAAAGGAGAATTTGAAGTATCACGCATATACAGGCAATCAGGAAAGCTAAGATAAATTTATAAACAAATACAAAACTGGTATCTGCAGGGCAACAAACAATTGCATAATAAAAGACATAATGCATTTGCATCTAAATTGGAAACAATTTTATTTGCATTGTTATCCATTTCCTACAACTTGCGGGTTTATACAATAGCTCAAAGACAAGAATGAAGATAACCCACAGGATACCCTGGGCAGAACATCCAGGAATCTTTGCCGATTTCAAAGTCTTGTACAATGTTTCCTGACGTGACCACACAGGCTGAAGAAAGACGTTTTACAGCACTTCAGGTCAGACTTTGTTCCAAGTCAGTCTGTCACAAATTTGTTTTTAAAACTTTGTTTTCAGAACTTTGGGATTTTGGTCAATTTCTAGGGAAGAAGGGGAACAGGTTTTGTTATCACTTTAACCACAGTATCTCAGGAAGGTTCCCATGTGAAGAACATATTTTGGGGAGCAAACATTAACGAATGAGAACAATACCTCCTGTCAATGTAATGGCATGTTAGAATCAAATGAACATCAGTGTTTTGTACTAGCTTCCTGGATTCCAGCCCACCTGTCCCACTATTCAGCTGGGACAAATCACCTGTCCCCTCTAGGTCTCAGTTTGCCAACCTGCAAAGGTCCCGTCGTATTTTTAAAGACCAGAACACTGCCTCTGCCAACAGAAACCTCAGGGACCATGACTTGGCAGAAAAAAGCATTCCATTAAGTGCCAGATAAAAACCTTCAAATCCCAGTCAAGCCCCAGTGCAAAAATCCTTTCTTCTATGGAGGCTTCTTGAACAAGCCCAGATGTGTGTTCAACTCCAGCTCTAGTAAGTAGTAGCTGGATGACCCTGGGCAGGTTACTAAACCTCTCTGAGCTTCCATTTCTACATCTGTAAATTGGAAGTAACTTCTAAATCCCAGAGAGCTGCTAGGTCTTTCTGGGGTTTTTTTCTTACATTCTCTTCTAGTGTTTCCATTATCACATCTTCCTTCAAAAAAATTGTATACAGTGGAAACATTAAGAATTTATAGTTGGATATACTCTTTTACAGATATTCAGGTAATGTTCAGTGGGCATATCTCATTTTCTCAAAATCAGGTATCATGCGTTCAATTTTCTTTCACCCTGCAACAGTGTTCTAGGCATTTTTGCCTTTGTGAATCCCTCGCCCTGAACAAATGAACCTCCCCCTGCCTTTCTCCTGCTAGCTTTCCTAATTCATCCTTCAAACCCCAGCTCAGGAATCACCCCCTCCATATAGACTTCCCTGATGCCCTTGGGCTGGTTTAGTGCCTGTAGATGGAGCGCCTATAGCACCCTATACCCTTTCCCACCTAACCCCACCTCTCACATCATAGAACAGAGTGTGATGTAGGTACAGGATCACTATGCTTCCTGTTAGAACACAGTTCCTTCAGGGAGTCAGAATATCACCCAGCTTTGTACACCAAGCCCAGCGCCTGGCATATAGTTGGTGCTCAATATAAACATTTTCAGAATTGACTTCAACTCTTCTCTAACTCCCGATATAGGATTTGTCCATTGCAAATGAATAAATGATGCCACCACCTCATTATGCAAGGAAGGGAATGGAGAGGTTTCTTTCTGTTGGGGTTCATCACTGTCATCAGTAACAGAAGGGGTAGCACATGGCTTTGGACTCCACTGGAAAAAAGCCAAGGCGGGTAGAAAAAGAGGAGACACAGAGGAGCCAGTCAGCTCAGAGAAAGAGCACATGAGTCAGCAGTCTAGACCAAGCATAAAAACAGCACATTATCTAGAGTGAAGGCTGGACCAAGTCCCAGAGGCTAGAACAGCATTGGCCAAAGTATACTTAATGGACTATTAGACCCACTGGCGGGGCCCTGATAGAAAGCTCGTAAGAGCAGAGCCATGGGGAGGATCCTAGGCCCTCCCTCAGATATGCACAGGAGCACCTGAGTATATTCTGTGGAGTAAAGACAAGCGTTGAACTTGATTCTAGGGGCTTTCCCAACAGTCTTCACCAGAGAACCCATCCTTTTGATGATATCTATCCCCCTGTGTTGTTGGGAATATGGGTCAGGCTGAGTGCAGAGTGGGACACACAGCTAGCGAAGTTCAGGAAGCACTGAGTGGCAGACCAAGTCCACAGACAAGGGCCTAGGCCAGAAGCCCAGAGACAGGACAAGGTGAAGGAACCCAAGTCCAGGGCGATTAATCGGGCACTACCGAGGACCTGTCTTTAGAGACTGTGGGTGCCTCAAGGCAGAGTCCCTGCTGAGGTCCTCCCCTTATCTCCAGGGCTTGAACTGATCACAGTCTGAACTGATTCGGTTCCAGAGATGGGCCGTAGCTAAAGACTGAGAGTCACCAAGGCGAGCAGAACAAACTTGAGGTCTTATGTTGTGGTCTTCAGCCCTGGCTGAACATTAGAATTACCTGGGGAACCTTAAAAGCTACAGATTTTCCAGGCTCCCACCTCAGACCAATTAAATTAGATATTAGTAACCAAAGAATCCCCTTTGCTAGACAGGGGGCTTTTATAGGCTTCTTTTTGGAAAGGCCTCTCTCCCATCATAGCAAACCTGGACCTGCTAATGGAAGAAGCAGAGCCCTGGCCCAGTGAGATCAGGGTCCCAGTGAGGCTTCAGCCCATCCATAACCCTTTGTAAGCATTTTCTATGAAATAGGCAGGTCCCCCCCCCCCACACACACACACACACACACCAGAAAATGCTATTCTAGCCTTTCCCTAAAAATAGCTTGGCTTCCTTGAAAGGGGTCAGATCCATGGCCTTCAGAGAGAAAAGCATAAACACAACTCTTGCCAAACCAGGCTATCCACACTTAAATCAGCCTGCTCTGAAGTCCACATGAAGCTTCCAGAACAGGCGATTCTTCTATAAAGGGTATAACACCAGACCATGGTTATGCAAGGCGCCCGGCTTCAGTTCGCAAACTGCTTCATGTCCAGAAGTTCATATTAATTATTACTTTACCAAAGGAAAATGAGTTATGGCTTTCTGTCATTCCAGCCAGGATGCTCTCCGGGCTGCCAAAAACACGCGCATACCCAAACACCAAAACTATGTGGGAAGGCTACAGCACGTCCTCTCAGAGACAAGACAGAATTTTCACTCCATAAATCCACAAGAAACTCTGAAAGGCGGCCAGTTGAAAAGACGGGCCGCACTGATGAAATATTTTCTTAATTCACTTCATTCAGGGTAATTGATTCCTTTTTTTACTTCACGAACAAGTAATTTTTAATGTAAATAATAAAACCAGTTAACCGTGTACTCTTATTGCACGTGGAACGACAAAGTTTTTATCTGAATTAATTAGGTGATTTTTCACTAATACAGATTTGTTGCTTTTACTTAAGACTTTGTTTTTAATCAAATTCCTTCCCACCCTGACCCTCACCCGCTATTAGATGAAGTGGAAACAATGGAGGTTAGTTATACTGTGTTTCCGTGTGTGACTGTTTCCACACCATTACAATGGCAAACCCCTTAGCATCAGTGCTGAATGGCCCAGCTTCCCTTAGATGGGACAGAATGGAACGCTGAAGCTTTAGCTAGAATGTCTTGCAAATTTATGTCATCCCAATGTCATTGCTAGGAGCATCAACTAAAATGTTAACGTGTATATGATTGCCATACAACTTTGCACATTGTAATTCCTATTTTTAAATGTAAAATTAATGACAGTGGGTAGAAAAGTCAAGCTATTTTGCCAGAGAAGCTAAATTTCTCCCCTTTAAAAGTAGAACATTCAACCTGGCAAATAGCAGAGGCCCTCCATTTACATTTTCCCCTGTTTCTTATTGGTAGGTTCTCGCCCTACTTAGGAGGTTGAAAGAACAGTGTAGGGGAGAATGATTTACTTTCACATCCCGTCATCTGTCTGGTATATCAGAACTGAGAAGCAGTCTTATGAAACCCAAGCCTCAACCCCATTATTGTTATTATTATCATCATTATTGGTGTTATTGTAGTTTTGAGCACTTCATTTTTGTAGGAGAATTTTTTCAGCTGTTTTCAGCAACTGTTTAGTAAGTTCAAATAATTTTAAGTCTCAATTTCACTATTACCTGCATAGGAAAAGTCAATCTTTTTATTTTTTATTTTATTTTATTTTTTTATAGAGTAGAAGGGAGGTGTGGCGAGGAGAGACAGAGAAACATCCATGTGGGAGAGAGACGTGGATTGGTTTCCTCCCGCATGCACGCGTCCTCACTGGGCTGGAAGGAGCCGCAACCAAGGCCTTGCCTGGATGGAATCTGCAATCCTTTGGTGAGCGGGCTGACACTCCAACCACGGCGCCAAACCGGCCAGGTCTATCTTCTAACATGTGTGTTTCCTTTGCCCAGATAAAGGTGCCACCTTTGCGCATGTGTGCATGTCACTTTTGTGAAAATTCTTTTTGTTTCCACTCATGAATCTTACTGATCTAGCTAGAGGAGGAAAAGAATTATGCGCTCTGTGCGCACACACACCACGCTCTTTTTGGGTTGCGGTCCCTTTACGCTAACTTCAGGCTTAGAGGCCGGACCTTGGTTGTCACCTCCGTGCTACTCCAAGTGAGGTCCAGGGCCCGGAGCACTGGTGTCGCCTAGGAGCTGGTCAGAGATGCGATGCTCAGGTCCCAGCCAGACCGCCTGAAGGAGCAGTCTGCATTTTAACAGGATCCCCCACGGTCTCACACGCGTGGCCACGTGTGAGAAGCGCTGGGCTAGTACCAGCGCCCGCTCTCTGGTAAGAAACAGCCCTTTGCCTCCGAAGTCCGCTCTGCTGCTGCTTCGGCCCTTCCAGGCCCTAGGTGTGCGGATAGGAAAAGCCTAGCCGAGGCCTTCCTGGTTGTCAGCAGAGCACAGCAGTCATGCCTCAAACCAGACAACCATCAAGGACGCAGGGAGAAGTGCGCGGGGCGGGGCGGGCGGCCTCCCCCAGCCCGGGCCCTGCACAGCCGAGTCATTAATTAAGATCCGCCGGCTGCTGGCGAAGCAGTCACCGCGGTCCCTGTCTGCCTGGGACTGGCGTGAGGTGTGAGAATCTGGGTAGCCTTCACCATGGCTCTGCCCTGCTGGCGTTGATTGTGTATGATTAATGATTTAAAGGAATAAAAAGAGAAAGGTCAACTTCTGAGTTCAAGACAGAGCAGCTACATAGGGAGTAATTAAGATACTTGTGTAAGCATGATTAATAAGCACAAACTGGCACTCTGGGAAGTAAACAAGATGCAAGCAGATGGTTAGCATGGAAAAGGGTGTTTTTTTTCTCTTTCCTAAAAGCAATTTTTCAGCAGCTTGAAACTTGGCTTGTGAATTCTTCTCCTCCCCCAAGTCTCAAAAAAACTCATTATCTCCACAACCTTTAAAAAAAAAACAAGAAACCCTGGGGGTGAGCCCCTTCAATGCTCACTCATTCTCTCTCTAAATAAATAAATAAAAATAAACACCTTATTATATTTCATTTTTACAGATAACTAGAGTTTGCTTGTAAAATGGATGCAACTCATCTTTGTTTCTCACAGCCTTTTATGTCAGGCATCCCATGAACTGCCAAGCCTGACAAGGTGGTCCACTGCTGAGCCTTTTAACTCCCACCCACCACTGCTCCCCCCTCCCTCCCAGCCTGTGATGGGCAGAACAGAGGCATCAGCAGTGGCATTTCTGGGGAGTGCTGGCAGGCAGGTGTCAGAGCCGTCCGGCAGGCGCCCCTCACAAACACTAATCAGCCCTGGTGTTCTTTTACAATCCATATCTAATTCGCAAGTTTCATTCTTTCTGAAAAACAATTACTAGGTTTTGAAGTTCATTGTGCATTTACTCAACTGTCTCTTCACATTAACGTAAAGTGGGAACAAGAAAAAAATAGAGTCAGCAGGGAAGGAACATCAAAAGATGTTAAGAGTGGATGAAGGCTTTATTTTAAGAGTAATATAATTACAGGTGTGTGCAATATTTTACAATAAATGAAACACAAAAGGTGTATCGTATAGTATACCTTCAAGATAATGTGTGTGTGTGTAAAATGAGCTGGGGGGAGAGAGATGACAAAGAGATGTGGGGGGGGGGGGGACTCAGGCACACACATTTGCTATAGGGATGGGAAGAGAATAAGAGAGAGGTCATTTATGATTTAGGAAACAAATAGATTCTCCCAAGATCAAAAGGGTAAGGTATGCATCTCACTGATCATCTATAGCAATGACAGAGCAGTCAGACTCAGTTTTCTCGATGTGCTGGAAAAAGAGAGAGAGGGAAAGGAGGAGAAAGGACAGAAAGAGATGAGACAGGGAGGGAGAAAAGGGAGGGAGGGAGGAGAGGGAGGAAGAAAGGAAGGAAGGGAGGGAGGGCAAAAAGAAAACAAAGGGAAGTGAAGAAAGTTGGGTCTTAAGTGAAACCTGGGAAAAGAATAGGCTACTTGGTGAAGAAGGTGCCATAAACCTAGAGGGCCTCTTGTCCCAGGAGCTGACACTCCCTGTTCTCGGGCTGGCTGGTCCTTGACTGGGGCAGCTATGAACTTATGTCAGCGAGTTACCAGGGGCCTCCCCAGGGCAGCCTCATTACAGTGGCCAGGCCTGTGCTTGTCATTCCTGGGCCAGCCCCCAGGGCCATTCATCCTGCCACTGGGACCGTCCTGCCAAGACAACAGACAACAATGCAGGCCCCAAACTCGAGTCCACATCACTCAGCTGATGAGCCCCCTCCCCCCACCGGACTGAGAAGGACCACGGGCAGTGGCCTCTGCACTTAGGCCTGAACAGAGAGATAAATGTATTCTCTTCATGGGCACCAAGAAAGGGAAAAAAACCAAGCCTTTGGCCTCCTGCCTCTATTCTCTTAGTTTTGTTTTAAACTCAACACCTTAGTAATTCTTAAATCAGCATTTGCCTGCCAATGATATTAGAAAAATAACTAAAAATGTTTGGAATACTTTATATTATTCAAAGTGATATGGGGTTCTTTCCTGCAGAAAGCTTTAGTCCCTTTAAGATGCTAATGTGCTTTGTGAATTGGTTGGGGTGGGGGGGAGTATATAGCACATCATTTCCCAAACTGACTTCACTTCAAAAGCTACCCGGGCTGTGAGCCTTGGGTTCCCTGGGACACTCTCTGAGAAACAGCTCTACAGCAAAAACCCCTTTGCTGTTTGAGAATAGAAATTAATTTACCGTCTACAGTGGGGCCTTGACTTATGAGTGTCCCGACTAATGAGTTTTTCAAGATACAAGCCATCTTTCAGCCGATTTTTTGCTTTGAGTTTAGCTAAAATTCGGGTTACGAGCCAGCTTCAGATACCCCACCGCTAGTTGGCGCAGCGCACATCACAGTGAATGCCACAACAGCAGCCCAGCATCACATGTCTCACTCATTCACTTTTTGATTTGACATACGAGTAATTTGAGTTACGAGCCCCGTCACCGAACGAATTAAACTTATAAGTCAAGGCCCCACTGTATCTTTCCTTCCCTAGCCTAAACATGTGAGCCTTAGAAGACTGTCCTTCATAGATCTATTTCTACCCCAAGCCTGCCCACCTCCCATTTTCTTACATTCCCTTTGAACTCTGGTACAAGGATCACATTCATGCAGCATGAAGCGAAAAAGACTTTGCACATTACATTTCCTTTAACACAGCTCTGGACTAAACTGAAGTTTTTCATGAGGTCTCTCTCCAAATAACTCATATCTATTATTTTATTTGCTCCAAAGTCGTTTAGGAGCAGTTTGGGGAAGATGCAAAAAAATCTGTAAAGCAAGAGAGAAGAGGAGGAAAGGAAAGGCCCACATTTGGCAGGGCCCGCATTCCCAGCTCACGGACACCCCTCTCAGGATGTACTGTCTAGAAGACTCATAAAACCAAGGCACGGTATAGACACTGCTGATCGCCACATCCTGAACCAAGAACAATAATAAAAACTCAAGAAAAAGATATATAGATAGATAGATAGATAGATAGATAGATAGATAGATATAGATATAGATATAGATATAGATATTTTAATAGGACTCATTTAAAGAAGTTTCTCTGTCCTGCAGTCTTTAAGGCTCACCCTAGTCTCTCCCCTGCCAAGTGTTTATGTGCATGGTGTGTGCATTAATGCCATGCTCTGCAGGTACATGGAAAACACATCACCAGAGTCCGACATGGTCTGCCCAGATACCATTGGAAACCCTGCCAGCTCTGTGGAACTCAGGGAACCAGGAAAGGGCAGCCTCCTGCTCGTTTCCCAAGCCCCCAGGAGCTCCACAAAGGGGAGGGGAAGGGTACCAAACAATTTCCGCTTTAGCACCTGGTAATAGCATCTGGCAGGAGGTCAGTAGCTGCGCCCCCTCCTGTGGTGGGACCTCCACACCTGGGCTCCCTGGAGTCAACTGCCAGAGTGGACAGCACGCGTTGTGGGGTGAGCTTACTTCCCTGAGAAGAGCATTTGAATAGTTAGCCAAGTTGGCCTTTC
>NW_006292343.1:469973-470416 GCF_000327345.1 Myotis davidii | reverse complement strand
TACTGTAAGGTCCCAGGTTTGATTCCAGTCAAGGGCATGTACCTTGGTTGCAGGCACATCCCCAGTAGGAGGTGTGCAGGAGGCAGCTGATCGATGTTTCTTTCTCATCGATGTTTCTAACTATCTCTCTCCCTTCCTCTCTGCAAAAAATCAATAAAATAAAAATTAAAAAAAATTATATATATATATAATTTTTTAATTTGAAATAACAGCAACAATATGAAATAACAGCAACAATAGGTAATTCATATAATGCAACCATATGAAGTAGGTTATTTTATTATCCCCACTGTGCAGACGAAGAATCTGAAGCACAGCCAGTAAGGGACATGGCCGAGTCAGGCTGTCGGGCTCCAGAATCTGTGCTCATAGGCACTATCTACTCTGCTAATCATCCCACACACATTAGTCATCAGTCTAATTTTCAGCCAAATGTTGGAAGA
>NW_006292343.1:444346-451707 GCF_000327345.1 Myotis davidii | reverse complement strand
GAACATTCCCAGCTCACGGACACCCCTCTCAGGATGTACTGTCTAGAAGACTCATAAAACCAAGGCACGGTATAGACACTGCTGATCGCCACATCCTGAACCAAGAACAATAATAAAAACTCAAGAAAAAGATATATAGATAGATAGATAGATAGATAGATAGATAGATATAGATATAGATATAGATATTTTAATGAGCTAGGACTCATTGCCTTGTACCTAAATTGCTTAAACAGCCTCTCCTGTCTGCCTCCCTAATTCTAATCTCTTATCCTAGAATCAAATCTGAATACCATTACAGGTCAAATACCACTTCCACCACGTGTCTCTTCTATTCTAACACACACTTATCTTCACAACAATCCTAGGTACTGCTATAATCCCCATTTTACAGATAAAACAACTGAAAAACAAACATGTTAAGTAACCTGCCCAAAGTCACACTGCTAGAAAGTGAGGAGCTGAGATTTGAACCCCAAGCAGTCTGGTTCCAGGTTCCAGGATCAATGCTTGCTTGGCTGCCATATTACCTGGCCCCACCCAACTGTTCAATAGTAGTTTCACACTGTCCCAGCACACCGTTATCCCGCCTCCCCCTTCCATTCTAACTATTTTCCCAGGATCAATGCAAGTGCCATCACTTCTAAGATCTCTCCAAGTATCACTGTCCTCTCCTGTAAAGTCTCATAGCACGTGGCCTAGCTCATACAGCTCAGTGCTAAAGGGCATTAGGGCTTGTATTTTTCACCTCAACTAGATTATAAACCTCTTGAGGCTTCAAATAGCTGCTAGCAGGCTGAATAAATAGGTGGGCATTCCTCTACTGCTACCCAATGTGGACCTTAGGCATCTTCCCACAGCTGCCCATTATGACTTGACTATGCCAGGATATCCCTGCCTCCAAAATTTTCTTCCACACTCCATTCCTCTCAGGCCTAAGCCTCCATTTTATTGTCTCTCAGGCTGGCCCACAGATTGAAATAGAACCTGATGCTTAATTTTACATCAACGCATTAAGCTGCTTTAAACACTTCAATATTCCCCAAATGTAGTTAAATATATGAACTTGCACTTAGAGTTGTCAACAACGCATTGACAATTTGTTTTATAGTTGCACGTTAATCTGCAATCTGTTTAATGTGATCCAATACATTATTCGGAATGTGATATATAAATTTCAGTCTTAGGCCATGAAATATCATTTAGGATTAGGACACTAATCTCTTAGAGAGGAGATGCTCGCTCACAAAAGCAAACAGCTACAAAGACTCCCTGTGCATAAACAGCATCGTTGTCTCCTGGACCAAAGAAATGAGCTGCAGGGCATGCCAGGCCTCGAAGACAGGAAAGAGGCGCAAAAGTAACCTTCCCTCCTGCCCCCAACCAAACACTCCCTCACTAAATCAGCCTCATAAAAGAGTTAAAAATTCACCAAAATACTGTTGATGACTACTTCATCTTCCTCCCCAGGTAAAAGAACAACAGCAGTATAGAAATAACAGCAACAGTCTTAAACGGTTTGGCTCAGTGGATAGAGCATCTGCCTGCGTACTGTAAGGTCCCAGGTTTGATTCCAGTCAAGGGCATGTACCTTGGTTGCAGGCACATCCCCAGTAGGAGGTGTGCAGGAGGCAGCTGATCGATGTTTCTTTCTCATCGATGTTTCTAACTATCTCTCTCCCTTCCTCTCTGCAAAAAATCAATAAAATAAAAATTAAAAAAAATTATATATATATATAATTTTAATTTGGGAGGAAGGGAGAGGGAGAGAAAGGTAGAAACATCAATGATGTGAGAGACACCTGCATACCCCCAAAGGGGGTACATTAGTCATCAGTCTAATTTTCAGCCAAATGTTGGAAGACAACTACCAGTTCCCCGGGACAAAATAATTGCTCAATAAATACTTTGGAATGAGATAAAGGTTCAACTAAAATGAGCCCTTAAAAACAAACAACAACAAAAATTAAAAATAAAGTTCAAAGTTAATAGAAGAAATAAGGCAAATACTCCACAAGAAGTCAACATAAGTCCAATGAAATGCCCAAAGATGGGCCACATGAGAACTGGAGACTGATGGTGGAATCGGGGAAGAGTAAAGGTGAAGTGGACCCAGGCTCCACATTCGAACCAAGCACCCTCATCCAGGTCCCAAGGAAAGAGCGAGCTTAAGGGTCTGCTGAAAAATGTCACTTGCCAGTGACATAAAAGCCCCCACCCACAAACAGAGATGCTGCAAGGCCCATACCTTTCAAACAGAGAGCCCAACCACAGCCTTCTCCCTGCCTAGAGCACACACAGATGTTCCCCTGAAAACAGATGTCAGTCACTCCACAGAGCCCAGCCCGGTCAGGAACTCAGGTCAGGTTCAACATGACTGGTGCCAACATGAAGACACCATCAGATGCTCCTCGCCTTAACCCACCAAAAAACTGACAGACTCATCTAGATGCCAGCATGGCTGGAAGCACTCAGGAACCTCAAGGACATGGGCAGATGGTCTCCATGTGGTCATCTGAGCAGTAGGCTGGCCCAGCAAGATACCTGCCGAGAAAACTGGCAGTCTCAAAGGATGGCCAGCTTCCCATAACTGTGCCCATCACACCCATTATGAACCTTGTACTTCGCTGTTTGGAAGTGATATAGATTTCAGAAACGTCAAAATTCGTAGAGAAGTATGGTGATAAAATAAATAGGCTGTTTGCTTTCTGTATTGACATACCCGACTTCAGACTGTCAAAGTGCTTTGGGTTATAATAGGAAATGTACCAAGTTAGCTTCGCTTGTTTTGACAACCATAAAAAAAGGTTTATCAGTTATGTGTACCCGGTGAAGTGCTGAGGTTTCAAAATAAAAATTGGTTCAAGCCAATTTCTAATATTATTAATGTTTTCATAATAAACATAACTTTCAGATAGTTCTCATTGCCTTAGTGACAGAGAACTTTGGAAGTCTTTGGCAGTCCACCTGCCAGAAATTTATGTTACTTTTATGCAACAAATAAATCAATAAAAACTAGAGCAAAGTTAACTTAATTTCTAAAACAAACCAAAGAAAAAGTGACACATGACTTAAAATACTGTCATTGTGATTTCAAACCCCTGAACTTAAGGATGTCTTTTCATTTCTCTCTCCTGACTTTTCAAACATATGCTTTTTTCATTCTTGTTTTAATTGCTTCAAATATATAAAATTCCCACTATTTTCTCTGAAAGCTCCTACAAAGCCATTTGCAGATTTCTCACTCTAACATTCTTTTCAGCTGCATTACTCTTAGGAGACACTGTGTTCACATCTGTGTAGCGCGTAAGGTCTGGCTTTGCCTCCTGTGCACAACTTACTCTAAGACAAGTGGTTACTAGCAAATCTTCATGCCAGTAAATCATTAAGTGAAAAGATTAAAGAGAAAGAAAAGAAAGACAGGAGAAGGGCGGGGAGGGGACAAAGGCCAAACAGTGAAGTAATCCGGGTATTTTTTAAAAAAATGGAAATGATTCAGAATTTCCCATTGATAGAGTTGAATCTGGTTGCCTCTGTCTTCTCTGAATTTTAATGTACTATTGAGAATTGGTGGTTCAGATTCAACTTCCATGAACTGAGTAGGCTGACCAGCATTATTCGGTCACCTCCAGGACAACCTTGCAAAGATGCAACAAATGAAAATAAATTTCTAATGTACAAATAAGGATCCTAGAAGGAGGTGAAACCTGCCTAGAGTCTTACAACTAATAATTAATAGAGCTGAGAACCGAACCCTTTGCTGCCTCTTGTTGAAACAATCTAATCCCAAATTACAATTACTCCATAGCCAAGAGGGGACTCTTGCCACCAAAGGTCTGCTTTCCAGCTCCATGTGAGCTGTGTCCCTCGGCCAAAGAAATATGACATTATAGACAAATGCCAATCACGAAGGGCAGTGCGCTGATTGCTGCTGTGCCTTCAACACTGGGGAGCAGACATTCCTGTGAAGGGCAGCCTCTGCTGAGCAAATGCTGGGCAACTACAAAGGGTGCAGCAGATGCGGAGAAGGCTGTCGGAGAGACGGAACAAAAGGGGCGATTCACCAGGCACCAAGGATCCAGAAAGGAACGCTGATGGCATTTTTTTAAAACGGTGTTTATGTTTTCAGCTTGATGTCTGTGAAGCCAACGCACAAACACAGAATATTGGGCTCAAGGTGCAAGGAGTGCGCTTTCACATACAAGTATAAAACACCTTGTTTTATAGCCTAAAACTAAATAAAACCAGTCTTTAAAAGATTAGCAATGAAATATTTTGTAAGTTAAATTATGTCTACATGTTTCCTTGATAAGTGTATATGTATGTTTACATCTCTCCTTGTCATTATTATGGGGAATACCCCAAAAATGTATTTTCATTATGACATTACTTTGTACACAGCTACATATTTACACTGTTATCCTACAACTCTGCCATACCCTTCTTCAGCGAAGGAGCAAATTTAATTAATTTTAATTTAGTTTCCTCTTCTATCAGATCTGACTAGACCTCTACTGAAGCAAGAGGGAGACAAGAACTGAAAAATTCGACTTTTCCTTCAGGAACCAGACCCTCACCCATCACCTCAAGTGACAATTAACAGTTTCTGCAGCACATTATATGAGAAGAAATAATAAGGCAAAGAAATCGAGGGCAGGCTTTTCCCTTCACAATCCTGTCTGAAGCTTAAAAGAAAGTCTGAACACTAATGAATTCTGAATTCATGTCAGCTCAATAGAGAGCAAAGTCTTTTATCTTCACCTGGAATAGGAATGAAAGAAGAAAAGCCCAACAGTTCATCCACTTCCCCTAAAATATACTCTGCTTCAGTCCTATTCTTGACTGAATGAGCCTGGAGTCCATTAAAGCTGGAACAGGTCTTAAAAACGGCCTTACTTTAAAAGGAAGCACGTCCGAGCCCAGAGAAGTTAAGCAACTTGCTGAAAGTCACAAAGCCATTATTTTGAACCAGCATCCCAGGCCTTTTGTCACCACTACTCCAATTAAGGGGGAAATAAAGTATAGGCTTTACTCCTAATAGTATAGAGTGTTTGCCTAATTTTTTTTCTCCAAGTGCTTATGGCATTCTAAATCAACATATGAAATATGTGTAAACTAGAAGTAGGCATTAATGGGCTCAGAAAGAAGTGATCAAAGGGAACCCCACTTTCACATAATCCTTCCTGCATGGATAGAAAGAACATTTTCACACATATTCACATGCCCCCAAAATGGGAGCCTGGTAAGACCCAACTATGCCATCTCACATGGGCTCCGCAAAAGGAACTCAACAAAATACTCTGCAACAGAGGTCAGATGAAAGAAAGTCCTAGGCCCAAAGATTAAAACAAAGTACAGGCGAATCAAAACCCAAGAGAGAAGGCTTAATGCTTCACAGAACCATTCACAGACAAGTTTAAAGAAGAAACAGGTTATCAGAAGAAATAGTTTTGCAAAGTACTATGATATCGTAAGAAAAACAGTTCGTTCCCAACTCAGTGCATCTGCTCTGACAGCTTTTGCCTTGGCCTGGCAGAGGTTGAGTGTCTACACGGGGAACATGAAGATAACCTACAACGGCTACACATCCCCATCCAATTGCCAAAGGTCACTGAGGATTGAGCATTTTGCTTCAGTGCCTCCACTAATGCAAAGACATGCCAATCTGCTTACTGTTACACAACATCAGGAGGATTGGATTTGACTTATCGAGGGATGTCGGACTCGCTTTGTCAGAACTTAGTGACTATTAGCACAAGGCTGAGTGGCCATGGTAGCAATGAATTTTTAAAAATTATTTGGTTTTAGGATGCCTGGGGAAAGAGGATGTGACTAACAAGATGGCGGTAACTCTTCTTGGACAACATTCTACTCTGAGAACATAAAAGCCAAACTGTGGAGCACTGAGAAATTAAATTCATGGCCTGGAAAACAAGCCAAGATTAAAAAATGTCATGTTGATACAGTAGGTGCTCTTGAGAGTAGAGGGAAAGATGTCAGAAATGGAATTGATTGCATTTTCATAGCAATGTTGTGTGATGGAAGTGGAGAAGGGTCAAGTGTATCGACATCCTTTAGTGATTTGGGGGAACATACCATATCTTTCATCAAAATTCAATACAATCTACAAATCCACCATCAAACAGCCCAAAGTTTTCAGTCACTAGGGCTAACCGGACTCTCCCCATAGAAGGCTGAGCAAGATCAGCTAAGTCCTACGACTACCTTTGGGGCCACCAGGAGGAGCTATTAACAGCATCGTGGCTTTCAACTGGTGGACAACTTGGAACGACAAGATCATTATGTTCCCTCCTTTGATGAAGCTTGAAAACCTACTATCTATGCCTGACCAAACACCCTTGCCAGTTCTCACAGATCCTAACAGGAGTTAACATTTCTCCTTGAGTGTCCATAAATAAATACATGAACGAGCTTGCTATTTGAGGCCACCAGACTTCCTATACACTGACTTCCAATTCATCCTAACAAGACTGAAATTTGGATAAATTCCTAAGTGAATACCCAAGGGCCCATAACAGTCTGCACAGTCCTCAGGGGTGAGTAATATCCTCACACATGATCCCTTAAAATAACATTTTCTGTCCAGACTCATGGGCTGGAAGCAGATTTGTTCATGAGTCCAGGTTTGGGGGCTCACTGATTAATCTCACAGCTTGTTGGCCACTTATGGGGATGTCCTGTCTCTTGTCATACAGAAATGTGTGGTGCAGTGGCACAGAGAGCACAGAAATCCTATTGTGAAAATATCCACAAGGCAAGAGAGAGGGAAGACCCAGGGCTTTCCCAAGATAAGAGGGGAGAATGCCAAGAGACAAAGAGGGAGAAAACTGGGTAGAAAAGTGGGGCTGAGTAGCTGCTTCTCTTTTCACAACAGTGCAAAAAGACGCTAAGACGCCCCCCTGACCTGGGGGGAGAGTGGGCTGCCCTTTGATGTGGAGGCAACTGTCTGTAATGCTGATGACAGTTCTCTCTGGCCCTGTTTGCCCACAACCGGGGCTCATCCTCTGACCCCCTCCTCACCTCTGGGCTGACCTTCTGTTGAGTCTCCAGGCTGCAGGAAGAGGTTCATCTGGAGGTCAGGAAGATGGTGGCCCTCACACCCACCCAGAAACCTGAGCCTTCCTATTCGGAGAGGGCCCTTTTCTTTCAAGGGGCTGAAAGACAATTCCAAATCTGCTTCCTCTTTTGTCTTCAAAATCACCAATATTATCACAACAGAGAGGTGTTGTGAAATGTTCCAAGGTCAGAGTCAGGACTCAAACTAGGGTTTCAATTCTAAGTGTAGGGGGGGGCTAAATTGTTCAACTCTGCTCTCTCCCAAACTTACAATGAATGGGGAG
>NW_006292343.1:441525-442501 GCF_000327345.1 Myotis davidii | reverse complement strand
GGAACGTAGTTGTGTTAGATAGGACCAAGCCTTCTTTCAGAAAAGAAACTGTCACTGGGAGATCAGAAGCTTTCAGCCACCCAGAACCTCTGTTTCTACATCTGTAAAATGGGGATGTGCCCACCACCCCAGTGAGACACACGCCCAGGGAATACCTGCTACTACCCCTTACATGTGTTAGGCGCTCTGTAAATCTCAGTTACCTCCTCCTTCCCCAGACAAAATACCTCCTGTTTCCAACACCGGAGGTGAATGCCTTCTCTTTCTTAATTGTCAGATTTGCCGTGAGGTAGCTGGCAGCTCCCTTTGGATGTTTTGTACAGGGAGGCGCCCGAGTCCTTGCTGGGCTTGATGGCCAGATAATGAGACTGTATTTCTGCTCACATTCCCCAAGTAGACCAGGACCAACCAAGACCCCCATGTCACATATCTGTATAGGTAGAACAGCAGAAAATCTGACTGTGAGTAATCAATTTCCTATAAGAGGCCCTGCCCAGTCTCTACTTAGAGAGACCAAATAGGACACAGGTAAAGATATTTTTCCTTGATTCTTGGGCAGGTAACACTGATCCATCTACTAGCCTGAGGTGTAAGGAAACACACAGCATCCTAGCAAGAGGTGATCTGGTAGAGTGGGAAGCATCAGAGTTCAGGGACAGGAAGCCTTGATCAAAACCCCAGCTCTGCCCCTTACCATAATTGTGGAGCAAGTTCTCTAATGCTGGGCCTTAGTTTCCTCATCTGTTAAACGAGGAGAACAATACCTGCCTAATGAGATGGTTGTGAAGACTGAGTTCATGTAAAGCCTGAACATAAGCAGCCTCCTTTGTACCTCTAAAGCCCAGTTGCTGGGTAACCCAGAGGGACCTCAAGCTCCCTGTCTGAGAAGTCTAACATGTGGAAGTGGGTAGAAGGTATCCTTTCAACAGCCTATCTTCAGACAAAAAATATCTGTGATCCCTAGGACTTACCCTCA
>NW_006292343.1:436115-441439 GCF_000327345.1 Myotis davidii | reverse complement strand
GGGGGGCAGAAACTGGTGGGTTTAGGCGTGAGAGAGAGAGAGGTCAATGGAGAATTAGAGACTGGTCATCTTGCTCCCTAAGTCTTTGATCTTGGGTCCATAAGATAACTCACTACCCTTATAAATCTTCCACTTATGCTTAAACTACCTCAAATTAGTTACTGTTTTCATGCAATCCAAGAGTCTTGACCAAGATACAAATCCATAACTCAAGACTTTATTAGAACCACAAAACTTTCTTGTCTACGCATCCTCCTACCAGCCTTCTTCTTTGTCAAGTCAGAAAAACAGTGGGATGGCCAGCAACCACTGGGCTCGGTCAACTCTTTCTGCAAGAACATGCCTCCCTTCCTCCCCTCCCTTTCCACAGTCATCTCAGCCTGTTCTCCGAGACAAGTCTCATTCCCTCCTATTCGGAGAGGGCACACACACACACACACACAGACACACACACACACACACACCCCACTTCTGTCTTGGCTAATTACGCAAACAGCCAACAGCAACTTGCTGGCATTGGAAGCACGAAGTTGGCACCTCTTTCACACCTGGTCCTTGGCCTGTGTGAGGCCTCATGGTCTCCTTCATGGAACTGGAAACCACCCCTAATTACCTCCATTACAGCCAAAGGCTTAGCAACAATAGAGCATTAAGTCTTCAGGGTCTTTTAACAAAAAATTGGACACGGTTGCAAGCACTCCAGCTCCAAGTTGCACTTTGTGCAGCCTGCCTCAGGACACAGTGTCTATGACTTGTTGCAGCTCGTGAAGAAGGGTGAGGAGATGAGACAAGAGAGGCCCCAGCAAAGCTTGGCAATGAGGACAGGGGAGATTCTGGAGAAAAGAGGCGTTGGGCTAACTCCATCTCCCTAATCTGCATGGGGACTGCCAGCCAAGTTTGCTCTCAGAGCTGTGAGAAGGACCAATTAATTTATCAATCTGCACCTCTTCCTGCCATAACATATTTCCCTCTTGCCAACAAAAAATGTGTCCATTATCAGGCAGGTCCCTGTCCTCCTAAGCAGCCCATGCGGCTGTATAATTACACTTCTTTCCTTGACAACTTGCATGATTGTTTTCCTAACAGTATATTACTTCGTTAGTACTTTCCAATATACGTTATTTTTAAACTGTCACTTTTGCCCAACTCATCCCAATTCGCACTCGTCTGTTTATCATAACAATCATTAATAACTGTCAGTCCACGCCATCAATGTAACGAACTCACTCCCTCATTAGCATGTTCTAGCATTTGTTCCGTAGAGGGGGCTGATTATTTTTTACAACAGGCCAAGCCAATTACTTTAGTGAAATGGAATCACATTAATCAAAACTTAACAAGGTGGCAAATTTAAAGATATCAGATTGCAAAAGACAGCATAACTAATATGTCAGTGTCAGGGGTAGCATGTAGGTATGCAGCAGCTGTACTAAATATATCTCTTCGTAGAGGCCACATGAATTTTGACGTTTCATATGATCTGACAACTACCAAAGTGATATTATAGAAGGCAAGAGCCGGCGCTGCGCGGCTCACGATGACTTTTGTAGATTCTGGCAAGGGCAGTGCGAGCAGAGAGGGAGGCGGGCGAGGGGAGGAGGAAATGGTGGCCGTGCCTATCCAGGCTGGCAGACAGTGGTGGATCATGCCTCTCTGTGCCAAGGCATTTTCTTTTACACTTTAAATGATGATAGTCATCCATCACCATCTGACAACTGCATCAAAACCAGCTGCAAAACATGCAAAGCCCAGCAGTCTAAAATATGCTGACACAACCAACACAAAAACAGATTTAAATATATTTATTTATTTACATATATATTCCATAGGGAAAGGATGTGGGGGAGGGGAGGAGATCAAGAAGGAATGAGGGTGAGGGTGGACTAAAAATGTTTAGTAATGGAGATGAGTAAAGAAAACACCAGGGCCATGAAGGAGAGGGAAGAAGGGAGACGAAAGAAAACAAAAGAATGAAAAGGAGACAGAAAGACAAAGAAAAGGGAAAAGCAATGAATGGAAGGGGAGGGCAGGGGAGAGTGGGAAGAAAAGAGAGAATAAATACAAGCTGCTATCCATACTGGGAAGGAAGGCAGAGCAGAGACCCTTGTAAGGAGCTGATTCTACCACAGCAGTATTGCTACGGTTCAGCCTCGTCTTTCTGTTTTACTGTCCGGTGCTTTGGTCTAAGCCTTTTTTACATCCTTCAAGGGGAAGACACCGGGTTCCATGCAGGTCTCTCCTGCCTGCTCCCACCCCCTCAATCAAGCTCTGCCATTGTCATTCCCCAGCCCATGCCTCTTTGTGATACAGAGGACCAAGTCCACTTGGGGACCTTCACCTCCTGACTGCCCAAAGCTCAGTATACTGGGGTGGACAAAAGTAGGTTTACAGTTGCTCATATGGAAAAAGAAATGCAAGTTATTGATTATTACAACAGTTTTATTAACTGTGTTTTGTGTACTCACAGCTGTAAACCTACTTTTGCCAACCCTGTACCTTCCTCCTACCAATGCCCCCTCCTCTCTGGCCTCTTCTACCACTGAGAAGGGAGTTCAAATCTCTGCCCTGACATTTATTAACTGCATGACCCCAGGTAAATTATTTGACCTCTCTGAGCCTCCATTTCCTTACCTATAACAATGGGGATAATATGCTTTCAGCTCAAGATTTATCATTAACAGTCAAATAAAAACACACAAAAAGCAACTAGAAAGATGCTTGAGGCATAAGTGGATACCATTCTTTAGACTGGTCCTTGGGGTAGAGACTTTGTGTTGATTCATCTTTTCAGTGAGTACAAAGCAAGCAAGCCATGGAATTATGTGAAGCTGAACTGGGAAGAGCCCTTATTTGCAGTTCTCATTTATGAGGTTTACATCCTGCCATCTATTTAATAAACTGGGGAGCTAGGAGGTCACATGCAGAGGACAGAAGATGGCCAACATGATTTGCAGGTCTTTTAGGGTTGAGCCAGCTTAGAAACGCACCATAGTCCAGTATGATACATCTAGATGGCTCCTTCTCTGAACCCACAACCCAACTGGCCCAGCCACCCTACTGTTATTGTATTTAATGGAGCCTGTTTATTTATTTACTTACTCTGAGGAAGCCCAGAACCAGGTACAACAGGCTGGCAAAGGCTCCGTTGTACAATGTGACTGGATTCAGTTATATCACACAGTTCATGAAATTGTGCTATGATTCATTTTTACAATTTAAATAGCTATTTGGTTGGGTTGCCAGGTTGAACGTGATGAATGTGTATGATAAAACAGAACAAAGAGAGGGCCAGTGCTTGTAAACTGATACATTAGTCAGTGCATTAACTCCTTCCCTTCTTAATTGTGATGCCTTCTGGGGGGCAGCTGTCCATGGTCACCCTCCTTCAGATCTCATGCCGGGTATCAGATCTGTACACTGCCAGAGGTGACCACTGACCTTTTCTGCAGCAAAGAAAATCTTTCTCCAGAAGTTCACCATCCTCTCTATTTCACTCCCTGTGTTGGGATAAGAGGATGAGCCACAAGTGTTCATGGACTGTACTTCAAAATCCAATCACTGCCCAGATCTCCAACTACATTCCGGTCCTAAATCCTATGTGTCAAACACTTAATTCATTTCCAAATTAACATTCATGATGAGCCTGGTGAGATATCAGGATGCCACCTAATTATTCTCAAGTCAAGAGAAATAAAGCTGGACTAAAAGGAATCACTGTAACATAAAATTCGATTGAAATAACTTAGGGGGGAAACCACGACCTGAATAATCCTCATATCAGTGTCTTTCATGCTGCATAAGAGATTACTTTAGATTGTACTCGGGCACCAATCTATGCAAATATATCCTATACTAGACTCTCTAATAAAGCCAATCCTCACTCTGTAAATTACCATTTTTTAAAGAAAATTGGATTTTCATTTTAAAGCATCACATCATTTTAACCTTGGAAGAGGCCTTAGCAAGTAATTTAGCCCTGCTCCATTTTTAGTTGTTCACAGAAAAGAACCAGGGTGTGGCATATGTTCCGAAGATGGCTACAACATCTCCCCCAACATGCTCCTGTAGAATGTGACCTTGCTGTTTGCCCATCAAACAGTAGACAACTTCCCTTCCCTGCATCTGGGCAAGCTTCCATCCCTTTCACAGAGAGCATGGAAGTTACAGTGCGGGACTTCCGAGGGAAGGTCGTAAATGTGACCTTCTCGTGACTGAAACACTTATGCTCAGAGCCTTAAGCCATCATGTAAGAAACCCAACTACCCCCCGTGACAGCCATACTGTGAGGAAGCTAAGCCACACGCAAAAGCCACGTACGAGGGCTCCAGTCAGCAGTTCCAGTCTTCAACTCACCGTAGCCCAGGTACCAGACATGTGTGAGTGAACTTGCAGAGGATTCCAGCCCCCAGCCTGTGAGTCTTTCCAATGGATACTCCAGTCTTGTGGACCACGGACAACTTGCTCCACTGTGTCCTGTCTGAACTCCCAACCCATAGACTCCCTGCACATAATGAAATAGCTGTTCTAAATCTCTTGGTTTTAAGATAATGCAGCAATAAATAAGAGAAACACTGGTAAACCCAGGGAAGCAAAAGCCAAGTCAGAACCAACCCGGACTGCTGACTCCAGGTTTAGACTGTTTTTCCTTTCCCACTCTTCTTCTGAGACTTTCCATAAAGCAAGGTATATCTGTGCCACCCATACCAACTTACTATGCCAGTAAGTAAGGTGAGAACTGAGAAGAGTTTAGCCAAAACCCCATCATCTGCACAGGAGATAAGCAGAGGTTTCCACTGCCCTTGAGACGACTCAAATCTCCCAAAGGACCAGCCTATGGAAAACATATATTCACCAGGAACAGCAAAAGCTGGGTATGTGGGCATCCAAATAGAAAAAAATATATGTACTGTTCAGCAGTCACTGACGTTCACTGGCCCAGTGATTTGTTCCCAAATATAAAATTCCCTGAAAAGCAATCCTGCCCCAAATGGAGGCCCTATATCACATCTCCCACAAATTCCATTTATTTCCAGCTTGGCGAATTAACAACCCCCAACCTCATCCTCTGGCCATTTGGGTCAGTGACTCAAGTCTGGATACTCAGGATGAATCCCACAGGGAAATGTCTAGGCCAGGGGTGGGCAACCTTTTTGTGAGTGCGTGCCAAAACCAGCAAAATCTCTGACTCAAAATTCTTCTGCGTGCCAACCCTAATTTTTTGAGAACATGTTATGCTTACTTGATATCTCTTAAAGTATATATATGTGAAGAACCTTGAAGAAATAATAAAATTCATTTGAGCAACAAAAACCCAGTATATGATA
>NW_006292343.1:382479-436043 GCF_000327345.1 Myotis davidii | reverse complement strand
AAAATGCCCTTTCCCTCTCTCGTCAATCCATGTTTATGGTCTTTAAGATAACTTGTATGTAAAATTATTTATTTATCTAAGATGCACCTACACTGAATTTATCTGAAAAATAAAAGTCAATATTAAGAAAAAAAAATGTAAATGGAAGATTTTAAGAGAGGGTTTCGCATGCCAGCAAAAGTTACTGGCGTGCCATGTTTGGCACACGTGCCAGGGGTTGCCCACCCCTGGTCTAGGCCGAGCAAATGGCATTTGAGACTAAGATTCAAACAGATAGAGATGATGACATTACAGCTGAATCTTATTCTTTTCAGGCCTTCCCACATGCCCCTCCACATGGTCGCACATTTTCAGATTCACCCTCCTCTCTTCCCATGAATGATCTGCTAAGAATCTCAGTTTCTTCACTAGCTTCTCAGGCAAGAAAACCCAGGGTAGTGGTCTTTTAACAAGAGAGGCTTTAGAATCAGCTCCTCCTTGGAGGATAAGGAACATCCTCTTCCCCAAGCTTGGCACACCAGGAATGATGAATGCAATATACTTTATCCCCAAATTTGCCATGGCACTCTCCTGGATCCAAAATTCAACCTCCTGATCTCACAAAAGAGATGTATGTGATTTTTGTAGAGTGACTTAAATGAAGTCTTACACAGTCATAAAAATTAAATCACACATTCATGGTATGAATTGTTTTTTTATGAAAGGAAAACACCAACTTTAAAATAAACTTTCTATAAGCTTAAAAATAACTTTAAAAACTTAACTTTAATAATATATGTACGTATATATTATATACTCATAGATACACAAATTAATACATAATTTGCATTTTCAAAATCAAGACCATCCTGAGCAGTCTGAGATGTAAGCGAACCACACAGATCTTCTCCAGCAGCTCAGAGAACTGAAGGCTTCGCCCCATCCTTTAACCAAAACTCTAAAACTTCATTTGTCTTTCTCTCTTTAGCCCCCTGCCCCAACGGCACACTGACACTTTCTCCTCCTTTAGACAATTCACCTCCTTTTTCTCAACCTTTTCAATTATAACACATTCCGTCCTAGAGCAGAAACTCACCCAGGTCTCTAATTCTCAATAAATTGTTCTTTTCATCCCGACTTCCTTGATGACTTTACTGTGTGCATTCCGCGGCCTCGCATCTTCCCCCTTCAGGCCCTTATAATGGCTGCAGTGCAGTAAAGGCCCAGCGATGCTGAGCCCAAAGAAAAAGCTTCCATCGGTGCAAATGGCCCAGGCCCCAAATGAAGAACCCCCACTCGCACTCTCAAGCACCAAACTGGCCAAGGAAAAAAGACAAAAAAATATCCCTAAAAGATTAAAAACAACAACACACAAAAAATAGCTTCCCTTTGAACTCAATGCATGAAGTCACTTGAGGACAGAGCATGCAGCTCTGTTCTCCCCAGCGTTCTCACCTTGCGCCAGACGTTCCCAGGCCTGGCCATGTGCTAACAGAGAGGCTGCAGATGTGAGGGGGCCTCTCCTTTACGTCCCTCTCTGATTTATTCTCCCCCCGCACATCACTTTGGTATGACAACAATGCATAATTCGATTACACGTGATATGTAAAGTCATTGCAGCTGTTCAGAAATATTCAGAGCAAGAGAACTTCAGACCCATGTTCAGCCGCAGAGTCACGGACATGCACGCACACAGTCCGAGTCTGTGGTGTCTCCTAAAAATCTCACAGGGAGACAAGAAGAGGAAAAGCTCTTCTTTCTGACTAGCTACTCCAGCATTCCCTGCCTGTGCACCATGTCCACAAGTACAGAAATAAGAGTAGCTCCTTAAAAAAGAAGCCGAAACCAGTTTGGCTCAGTGGATAGAGCGTTGGCCTGGGGACTGAAGGGTCCCAGGTTTAATTCCGGTCAAGGGCAAGTACCTTGGTTGTGGGCACATCCCCAGTGGGGGGTGTGCAGGAGGCAGCTGATCAGTGTTTCTCTCTCATCGATGTTTCTGGCTCTCTCTCTCCCTTCCTCTCTGAAAAAAAATTCAATAAAATATATTTTTTTAAAAAAACATCCAGGGAAGATCTAATGGGGGCAAACAGCATTTTGGGGTAAAATGATGGCAGCGCAACAGAAAAATGCAAGTGTGTACCACTTCATTTTACTTTAAGATGCTGCTGTGAAACCGGGTACCTTTAAGTCCCTTTTAAACACCACGTAAAAGTTTCTCTCCACCTGCTCGTTCTGTGGGCTACACACCGTGCCGAAGATGAATCCCCCAGGAGTTTTTTATTCCCTGTTCTGCCTATCTTTCATCTTCACCCCAGACTAAGCAGATGGATGTGAATTCAAAGTTTTCTGATCTTTAGCACAAGTTATGGAGGGTTATCTTTGGCTGTATATCTTTCCGCTGGCAGTGCTCCCTTGGTGATGAAGGATTAACCACCCCAGCTGTCTCTTCCCAGAATGATGCAGTGCCGTGCTCCTCAACACGACAGCATCACTTAATCTTAATGTCCGCTCTCCGAGCGCAGCCGCGCAGGACAAAGCCAATCAACATCAGATGCCACCAAGATGGACCTACTGCTTGGCCCTGGAGTCTCTCACCCTCTCACTCCTATTAATCAACATCATCCAACCCAATCCCAGAGTTCACTTCTCTCAAACCACAGTTAAACTAAGCTGGGGTCCATGTTAACCATCTGAAGCACATGGCGGCAGGAGGGGTGGTGGGCGACGAGCCCGCGTTAGGAGCTCCACAGGCCAAGCCATGTCGCTGAGACAGTCCTTCCCTCTGCCCAGCTTCTCTCCAAGCCAGCACCGGTTCTGGAGCACTCTTCCCACGCCGAAACTGACCCATATTCACATAATGGATTACCTTGAATGAAACCTACCTGTCTTTCAGAAACCCCAAAAGAGTCTGGAGAAAGACGTGTGTCCATTCACAATCGAACTGTATTAGGTGCCCTTCCCGGCTCATCTCCACCCTGGCCAGCAGCTGGGACCATCACCTTTGACTTCTTATTGCACAAGAACACTCAGTCTCACCACAGATGGCACAAATGGAAACCCTGACCCTACCACCCAAAAATGCCCTGCTTGTGCAGCTGATACATCCGCAAATATACTCAATCCTATGCCTTCTCTCCTCCCGCCTTCTTTTTTATGTACCACAGGTGGAGAAAGCAAAATGGTTCTCTCATCCTTTTCCCAGCTCCAGACAATTACAGTAATGTACACACCTCCCTTTTCTTTCTTAAGGAAGGGAACAAAAAAGTCAGCCCAGATCTCAAAGGCAAACGTAATAAAACAGTAAATTATTGCTAGAGTTTACTAAACAAATGCAACCTAGTTAAATTTGGAAAAATCTTCACTTTTGCTTACATTTGCAATTTTACTGCTGAACTACTGGTATTTCTTACTTATGCAACATTAAAATGTATAAGAAATCCTCTTGTGTGCTATATCCAGCATCTACTCTTGATTTATAATACCCAATTTAGGGGGGGAAAAAACACAACTAAACCTGATTTAAATCACAGATTACTCTGTAAAACACAAGCAAAGAACTATTCCAAATCCTAAATGTAATTTAAACATATTTATATTTTACAGTGATATATTTTCCCCATTCCTTGTCTTACGACTGTAAACTTTCTGTAATTATATAAGCAATTTCCCTAAGGTCACAACATTGATCATAGTTATAAATTGCTAAAGCACAGCACACAGTGAACAGTAAAATATGTGCTGGACATCATGGTTTCATCAAATCAGAATGGGGTGGGGAAGAAGGAAAGAAGACTAGCCATGGAGAAAGGGGGAGAAAGAAACAAACATTTTCAAAGAAATATTTACACAATGTCACATCCCTTTCCCCAAAGCCATTTGCAACACAGTTTTTGCAAATTGTCCTGAGTAGGGCTTGGCTTAATTTTTGCTGATATTGCTGATATTCTTAACCCTTTGCAGATTACTCTGAAAGCCACTTGAGAAGGAATCTTGGCAAACAAAATATAGAAGTCCATGAGTTAATGCACACACACACGCACACAAGAGAGAGAAATCCTACACAATTAAAACTGCTGTAACAAACAGTAGTTCTCAAACGATGTTCCTAGGAACCCTGGGATTACACAGCGGTATTTCCTGGGAAAAATAGGTGGGATTCGGGCTTCCCACTCATTCTCTAACCAGAGCAATTTCCCTTTGATCTGTTCCCTCTCCTGAGGCTCTGTAGAAGAAATCTTACTTGCAAAACCAGTTTTAAAGGCTGTACCATGAAAAACAGGGTTTGGACACTACCACCCTGACGCTGCCCTAATGAAGTGTGGGATCCAGAAGTTACATGCGGGTCACCGGTTACCATTTTTCTGGTGTTTTGGGGTAACTCTTCTCTTAATAAGAGAGGACATGGTGCTCTCTCCACACGATGCAAATGGGGTTGCTGTCAGGCACCTCCAGCGTCCAGGGCTCCAGCCAGACGGGCTGACAGGCTGGTCACCCCTGATGGTTAACAATGCCACACTCCACTCCCAGCAACTGCCTATTAGGAAGACAGCTGAGGCCCAGAGGGGTGGGACAAATCAGTGTGTGACTGGCTGTATACCTTCTCCTCAACGTAAAATAAACTTAAAAAGACCTGTGTTCTCTGATAGCTTAGGAACACAGTGGTTCGAGTTTTTCCTTCACAACATTTTCTGAGGAAGACTAAACATACATCTCTCTGGCTAGGATCCCAGTGCAGCTCTGAGAAAAGTACAGAGCTATTAGTACATGTTATACCTGCTTCATGCTTTCCAGGAGAATGGCCATTCAGTGGTTGCTCTCCGGAAGCAAATAATGTTCCCCATGTCCCTCTCTACCCTGTATTCCTCTGCTCCTTCTTCCTCTCCTCCTCTTTCCTTCTGTCTCCATTTTCCACTAATTTGCCACTAACAGTTCCCACGGAAAGCATAACTGGCTTCCTACAACATGACAACTGTCTCTGACCAGAGGTCATGTTCACAATATTTAACTGATCTGACACTGGCATGGACCAACCAGAACAGAAGCCAGCTACAAACAAGTAAATAGCCATAGAAAAAAGTTGACTGAATCAGTATGTCTCGATACCAAAGAAAGAGAAGCTATAGAGTTAACTTTGCAAGCTTCAAAGTCAGAGTTCAAATCTCCACTAGACCAGTTTCCTCCTGTAGGACCTTAGAGTACTTCACTCAGATTCTGTCTGCTGTTAACAGGCCTAATAGTTCCCACCTGTGAAAAGCAAATGAATTGCTGCAAATAAAACTAAAATGTAGCATAGGTGCTCAACAGATTAATCAGACAGATCCTGCCTCTTCATGTAAGTGTTTCTAGTTGGTTAGCTGGGGGGTCATCACCCAGACACAGCAAGGCTAAGACTTTTATTAGATTTTTATCACTTAATCAATTTTTTAAATCACTATTGCAATTTTTAAAATTATACATGTAAATTTTTATCAGAGCAAAGCTTAACAAAGTTTATGGAAAATATTTTAAAGGCATTTAAAAATCACCGGTAATCCTCTTACCCAGATTATGATATTGTAATATTTTACTGAGAGTTTACTATATGCCAGCATTGTGCTAAGTGTTTTCATGTATTACCTATTTTAATTCTCACGATTCTTTGACATAGGTAACTGAGACTTAGTTATTTGCTCAAGATCACACCATCACACCACTCCTGAGTGATGGCACCGGCATTTGAACCCAAGTCTTATTACTTCCCAGAAATAATAAACGTTCATATTTTGATATAGTTCCTTCAGCTCCTTTTCCTAAGCCTAGAAAGGAAGATAGGTATGTAGGTAGGCAAACAAAAAAAAGTTCTCTTTGAATTATTTAAAATGTTACATAGGAATAATTAAGTATAAAAATAATCACATATTAATATATAATATATATAAATATGTAACATATATTAAAATGCATTTGGTTCAGGTACAAAATCTTCAGTCCTTGAGAACCCTGAATTTCTCAAATAAGATAGTTTCTATACAAGCAAATCTTAACTCAAGTCCAAAGCTTTCTACTCCAGCTTCAACCATTGCAACTTTAGACATGGCTTCTTAGAAATGAGCACACATAGGCTGCAACACAAACTCACAACCACGATCCATGGGTTTATCAGAAAATAACAGGGCAATGCAGGAACATTAAAGAAAAATAGAAAGGAAAAAACTTGAACTCGACAACATGCAGGGCTAGGACTTTCTGTACAAATATTTTTATCAGAAAAATCAGCTTCAGGCATCCCACCCATTAAACGTCAAGAATGGCCAACTTTCTGCTCACTGACACTGCAGAGGTTATTCTTCATCACTGCTCAGCAAAATCATATATGCTCACTGCTTAATCATCATTTGTACTTTTTCATTTCATTTTTCCAGCTTCCTTGCATTATTATAGTGTCACTGGATTTTAAGAGCTTGTTTATAACTAAAGAGGTTAACCATTTCTCATGCATTGCAAATGATATTCCATGTTTTTTGTTACTATTTTACCCTGCTGTTTTACTTTTTGGTTGTATCAAACTTGTGCACTAAATATAATCATATTCTGTTTTAAAAAAATAAAGAATGGCCAACTCTTCTAATCCTTCAAATCAAATGTCTCTTTTTTCACCAATTTCTATCATTGCAAAACATTCCATGTGAGGCTCATTCTTCATCTCTTTCCTTGTGGATGCTGATGGTAGGATTGATCTTCGATAGAAATAAGGCTCTCCTGGCTGTTTTCCTTAAGATCAGAACCGTGAATTTTGTTCCAGCGGGGAGAGCAGATAGATTTAAACCCGAGACTTTGAAAACAGAATCTACGCAGCAAATGACAGCCTCAATTTTTCAAAAGTCATTAAATAGAGGGGAAGGTGGGAAACAAGGTTGAATCCAGCATGAAAGACCAAGTCCTGCTCTCAGACACTCAGGCACAATACCCAGGGTTCCAGTCCACCCTGGTCCCTCGCTGGCACTGAAGAAAGTGAAATAATCGTAACTGCTGGCAAAGAGCTTGCTAAAGACAGCTGAGAACCAGCCTGTCACTTAGCAATTCCAAGTTTGCTAATACAACACAAAAGCTTTGTGCAGAAGACACCAGAGCCTGTGTTCGCTCTGTCCCATTCCCTGAGAACCACCCCAAACTAGTCCCAATTCCTCAGAAACCCACAGCAAAGCAAGTCAACGACTTCTTGCATGTCTCCAAAGAGAGTGCCAAGGCATTCCATCCACTGTGTGGGGTCGGGAAGATGCTCTGTCCACAGGTTTTCAGTTTGGTGAATATGAACTACTTGAAAACGTGGCCATTGTCTTCATGTATATGAACTACATGCCGTCTTCAGTAATATTTCATGGGCTTTTATATAAGTCCTACATTATTTCTTACTAAATTAATTTGTAGGCATTCATTACTAATATTAGTTGCAAATGAGATCTCTTCTTTTCCCATTTTGCTGTCTGGGTTTTTCTATGTATTTTTACTACTTTATATAACTCCAATAAATTTAATAGTTTCTTCAGTTCATTTTGTTGCGTTTTCCAGATTAGCAATCACTTCACTCAAAAATAATGCTACTTTTATCTCTTCCCTTTGGTTATTTATACCCCTGTTTTCCCTTTCTTATCTTACTGCATTAACGAAGGCAATGATAGCAAACTCAAAAGACCACAGGGCCAGGCAGATACCTCAGAGAGTGAACTAAGCCAGAAGAGTGCCTGGGTGACCTACAGAATGTAGACATGTATCTAAAGGTGGCAGCTGGCGCTCTGTTCTGGCCAGCAATAAGGATTTTTTTGGTGAAACCTCCAGCCCTTTAAAGGTTCACAACTGAGTTTTTAAATTATAAACATAGGGCTGGCCAAAATAGAATTCCTCTGAGGTGACTAACAAACTCTCGGGGAGATCTTCCAGAATTTGAGAAAGCGTTGCATTTAAATCATAATTCTCAGGGTTCTCAGGGAATGGGACAGTCTCATCTCAGCCCTGACTTTCTCGAATATTGGGCCACCAAAGAGAATGTTTGCTTTTGACTTGAGGTAAAGAATCTCTATCAGGATAAGTGTCTATGCAATGTTAGTTTATTGTGAATACTTTATAAGGAATGAATTTTTTATTCCATTAAGATGATTTGGTTTTCTCCTTTGACCCTATGTGATTAGATTAATAAATTTCTTAACATTGGAAAAGAAATAAATTTCTTAACATTGGAAAAGAAAAAAAAAGCAGAATTCTTAGAATATACTGTGGGTGAATCCCCAGTATTTTTCAAAGAAAATATGTAAACAGATATTCCCTTAATATTTTTAACTGTTTGGTTTTACTTTATTGGCTCGACCCTTAGCTGTGACTTGCTTTCTCACCCGTATTCCAGCAACTTATTCTAGTCTGTCAAAATCCCAGTCGTAAAACTGCTACTGACATCATGTTTAAAAAAATTACTCACAACTGGATTCATCATCAATTCCGTCTACACATCTAGCTTTGAATTCCAAAGCAATTCCACACAACAATCCACATCTGTAGTCTTAAGTCCACTTTGCTACAGTTTCCCAAGTCCACTTTGATACAGTTCATTCTTTGGAAAGATGTTAGAATGACAAACTTTCTGGAAATAAGGTTTTGTTTTGTTTTGGTTAGGTTTGGCGTTTTTTTGCAGGGGGAGAGGGGGGTGGTTGGGGCGGGTGCAGTGTTAAATAAAAAAGATGTAACTGGCTTAAGACAGAAAAGACATTCAGTGCATGAACGTAAAAGCATCACTAAACTTGGCTTACAAAATTGTTAATTATGTATTTGACAGTGAAATATCACAAACAGCTGGGACTAAAGAATACAAACCCACACAGGGAGTGGGTAGGAGTAGGAAAAACATACTCAGAGTCAGACAAACGCCATCAAAGAGGATGCTTCAACTCAAGCTCCTCTGGGGTAACAACTTCTCCTCCCACATAGTGGGTCCCCTACCTCAGCCAAAATTCACAAGCATCAACCAACCCCCCCTCCTCCTATTCCCAAGCTTCTAAGCACAGGCTCTAAATTGGAAAGTCTTTGCCCCTATTTAGAAAGTTGGGCCATTATGCTTGTGGCCACCAGAGAGAAAGAGCCAGGCCAGAATCTAAAAGAATGTGTGGACCGAGGCTGTGAAAAGAAAAGGCATCATGTTGAGAAGTTTGGTCTTAATTTTTTCAAAATACATAAATAGTCTCAATGCTCCAGAGACCCTCCCAGAGCCTGACATCCCATCTCCTCGCAAACACATGCTCAAGTGCTCATCACATCTTCTGCCAGGAATCCGCTCTCCTGGGACTCCTCCCCCAAACCACAGGGAGGAGGCACAGGCAGAAACACTCACATGGAGTGCTTCCCGATAGTCTCACCAGCGGAGTCAATGACAAGGCAAAGCCCAAATCCGACATCTTGGGGAGAGAGGGGTGAGGAGAATGGCTGCCTGACCCTGTGACACCAGGAGGAAAGATTCTTGGCAACAACAACAAAAAATCTTACTCCTTAGGGACCCCTTCAGCAGGCTCTCCCTACGGCTTCAATAAAGGCAACATGGTTCCCTCCCCACAAGACATACCTGATGGGAGAGAGAGAGAGAGAGAGAGAGAAAAGAAAGAAAAATCTAATCTTTCTTAAATTCCACAGTACATTTAACACTTGAGTGAGAGTTGGACGGGTGTAAGCTTAGACTGAATATTAAATATCTGTATAAATGCCAGACTTTCTAATAAGTCTAAGAGTTTATGAGTAAAGCCATCCCTAATAACTCGATCTTGGCTAGCTTACAACGGTAAAAGTCCAAAGGTTAGAGCCTTCTAGAAAAATAATAGCCTGAGTTTCCTCTTCTTTTTAGACAGGATCATGAAACATCCTTATTTGTCTGCTTTCAAGTATTTTTAGAAAATGCTGAGAACAACCAGATTGTGATTTAAGCTTCTCTGAGAAGTAAAGACCACCAAGTGACAACCCAATTCCCTCCCCTAATAACCTTCTCCAACAATTTCCACATCTTGGACAAAGGCTGGCGGTTCATATTCCCTCTGACTGTATCTCAAGCTATCTCTACGTGTAAACAGCACCAGAGGGCCTAACCGCCAGGAGAAGGTGTCAAGGTCACTCAGCTTTAGGATACTGACCACTACTGGGAGGCAGAAGAGCAGAAGTGTAAAGGTTGCTGTGGACAGCAAAGGTCTTGGAATATTAGGGGCCCATGAAATCTTCCTCAAAGTGTTCATACACGGAAAAAAAATACATTATAACAACCAATTCTGATTTTTAAAACCAAAATCATCATCCCAGGCACCTAAAAGCAATGTGTCCAGACGCCAGAATAAGGGGAATCAGTTTAGGGTGGGTCGATGGAAACAGCTTTACCCTCCAGAAGACCATGGCAAAAACCACATCAATGCCAGTCGGAGGAGATCACTCTGTTTTGCAAAATATAAAACTGTTTCCTTGCAAATCTATGGAAACAATGTCACAGGGGCCAAAGGCTGTCACTTTGAGTCAAAGAAGGCCCATTTCAGTGTGGCGCTGATGGCCAGCGATGTCAAGGCGAATTACACCCCCACTCGCTAAGGGAGAAATCACAGTCAGGAAGGGAGCATCCAGCTGCAGACACACCCACAGGAGTTCGGAACGCCAGCTCTCCTTCCAAGCCATGCTAATCTATCACAGGCTCCAACAAAGGATGTGTTTTTTCCCATCGAGAAATGGGAAGGACTAATGACAGGATGGTCCAGAGGGAGACTTAGAGAACTGTTCTCCAGGCCAACGCTTCCCTCTTGCCACATGTGGGAATGGGAGGGAGGGGTGCCACAGGGCTCACTGACTGGTAGAACCTGAATAGAAAAGGGGAGTAATAAGCAGAAACTGGAAGGGAGGGGCATCCAAAGGAAGAACGGAAGTTCTTTCTCCAGGTTGTACTGGGGACCCATGAGCTACCTGAGTTACCTGGCAGGTGGCGTCAAAGGGATACATGACTTACAGTGAGAGATTACTAGATCGTGGGTAGTAGGTCACAAACTCTCTGGGCCACATTTCCATTACAGCCAATGAGTCTCGTGGCTAGACATTGGTTCTGTATGAATGGAGATCAGAAGAATGATGAAAAGCGAGGGCAAGTCCATTTCTGATGTGGGAAAAGAAAGTAGATCTTATGCAGATTCCAAATCAGTAATAATCATTTATATCCAAAGACATGAACCAAACGTGAAGGACTGGGAGGGAAGCAGACCGCAAAGGAAGCAAATTGTGTTGACATTCACACTTCAAATGGGGAAAGCAGCAGATCCTCAGGCTCCTTGAGGTAGACGTAATAGTTATTTAAACTGCTGAGTCTAATGTCAGAGGCTGCTCAAGTCTATTTCACCTGCAATGGAAAAGCAATGGTAATTGTATGCTCATAACCTCAGAGAAAGAGGAAGAGGACTACCAATCATTGTCTTCTTGGTGCTAAGCACTGTGATGTGTGTGTGTGTGTGTGTGTGTGTGTGTGTGTGTGTGTGTTTATGAAATCCCACTTAATCCTACCCATTTTACAGAAAAAGAAACTAAGGTTCAGAGAGAAATTATAAAATTTCCATCACACATCCACCAATAGTCCTAGCTATCGTATGTGGCAGCAATTAGGCCGCCAAGACCCTCATGGAAGACTTCTCCTCGGGCCCCTGACATCCTTCTGGAAAGCCAGCATTACTGGGCCCTGGAGCTGTCAGTCTGGGGAAAAGCCAAGCCACTGCAAAGTAACCATCCATGTTACCCTTACATCTTGGTGTTTGCATCTCTCCCAAAAAAACAGAGGTGAGACCTGCCTCTAAAACTAGGATAGCCCTTGAAAGAGTATGAGGGGGAAATACGCCCCCCAATTCCCTGCAGGCCCACCACTGACATACACACAAGCCCCTGGGCATTGAACAGAGCCAAAAGATTCCCCTGACGGAGGAGAACCAGAGAGTGGCCAGCCCAGCCAGGAGGACGGGCAGCAGGAGGGGCCCTGGACCTGCCAACCCCACAAAAAGGGATCATCCTGGGCCTGGTCCTTCTGTCAGGCAACTTTTAACTTGGGATATAAAAATGAAAAAGTGCCTTTGTTTAAAATCTTCCTGAAATTTCTGATCAGGATGATTTATGTAAATAAAATGTTAAATTAAAATGTAGGCATTAATAAAATTACATATATGATGGAATGGCTGTTCTTTTTAAAACGGATCTACAATAAATTTTCTAAATTCTGATTGCAGGTGATTCAGGCCTCGAAAGCTTTGCCAACAATAGCCAGCAGAGGTCTATTACTGAAGTGGTATTAATATAGCTATCATCACCAATTCAAAGCAGATAATAAAGGACTGACACATTTATTATCATTATTAATTAACAGTTTTCTGAGATGGGATTAAATCAATATGCTGCTCTGATATCATTTTAACTAGTTATGCAAATCAAACATTTAGAGCCCATGAACAGATATAAATGCCATTCAAAATTCACTTCACACTTATTACTGTAATATCAGAACTTTCAGGCTTTGCTAGTAAAAAAAAAAAAGGACTTAATGCTCATTTAATTACACTCAGACATAAAGCTTATGGAATGAAAGTTGAAATAGCTGATTAGTTAGGAAGTCGTAGCAAGGCTATAACACTCGGGATAGACAATGAGATAATAATGTGAAAACGTTGGGCTCCACACAGAGTGGTGCAGGCAGATCTTATTAAAAAGAACAATGACATATGTAGGAGAATATGTTTTAAAATTACGAAGTTGAGGACCCATTTTTAAGTCTATAAGGGACAAGGGGAGGACAATGAAAGAAAAAATAGAGCAAACCCCAGGGAGGGGAACCTACAACTCTCTAACGAACTCATTTATAAAATAGAAAACTGCCAGGTTCAGTTTGCCAACATTTCTTCCTAATTAGATGGCAATGATGATGATGATGATGAAGATGATGATCACGATGAGTGCAGAGCTTTCTTCATGCAGAATTGCAACTCTACCTCCCAGCTCTTCTTATCAGACAAGAGCAGGTCTCCACACCCAGGACAGTGTCTGGAGAGCCACAGTGCGTCAGAGTTCTTTGCTGCTGGGTCCAACAAGGGCAAGAAAAGATGAGAAAGGTCTGACACTTAGAGATTCAGGTTACTCGTTTGCAGAAGCGGCTCACCCCGGAAGATAGGCAGCACTAAAAATACTACCAAAGGGATCTGAACAGGCTCCAACTCTGTGGCTATTTGGACAATGAGGAGGCTGCTTGCTGTCTTGAGTGGCTGTGTAGGGACAGAATGACTTCCCAAGGTCACCCTGGCCTGGAAGTTCTGAGCCCTACCCGGTGGCCTTCTGGAAACCAGCCAGCATGTCCACTGTGGGCACCACTGAGCAGAGGCAGCAGTTCTGATGAGTGAGCGTGCTCTGAGGTCAGCTCACTGTCAAACTTAAGGCCCAATAAGGAGCAGCTAGCGACTGCGAGTACTGCCCGAACCATGGCTTAGGACTGCAGCAGGAGCTTGCGTGTTCCACAGACACTTACTGGGCTTCTAGCAAGCAGAATTAGGCTTTGGTATGTTTATGAAAAGGACTGAATTGTTTCTCTAGTTTAAGTTAGCCTGAGCAATACCCTGTTCTTCTTTTTCCTCCAAATCATATTCCCATCTTCTCCCAAGAGGAATACGTTTGATCCTAGTGCAATCTGTTTCAGAGCCAGAAAATGAGCAGTACATATACCAACAGAAAATGTAGTGCAGTCGTACTGCTGTAATCCAAAAGGAACAATATAAAAAGGAGAGAATGAAATTTTATTCTCCTTTCCACACCTTTAACCCTGTAACTTAGCATCTTAACATTCTTCCTATGTTTCTTAGAGAATATGAAACTCAAGTCACAGACCAGCATCCATTATGTCATGTTGCCATTTGACATGGAATTTTACATATTAAAAGGTTGTAATAACTAAAAAATTAAAACTTTATGCACTAGCGTACTGCTCTGGGAGGGGGAAATTGTACCTATCAGTTATGAGTAGCGACAGAGGCACGGAAATGCATAGAACAAAGATTGGAAAGATGTACAAAAAAAATTGTATAACAGCAGTCAAGTCAGAGCAGTCTATTTATGGGTTATAGTTAATTGTTTTCTTTGAGCTTTGATGGGTTTTCCAAACCTTAGGTATGTCCATTCTTCCACTGAAGAATGTTTACTGAGGACCAGGCACTATGTAAGATGCTAGAAATATAATGATTAAGATAGACAGGGTCTCTTCCCTCTCAATGAAAACAATAGGGAGACAAATAAAACAAGCAATTACAAATGTGATGAAGTGTACAATTTTTTAAAAATCAGGATTTACAAAGCCTTTACCGCTTAATTAAGATTCTATGCATCTTGCCTGGCCAGTGTGACTCAGTGGTTGAGCGTCGACCCATGCACCAAAAAGTCACCAGTTTGATTCCCAGTCAGGGCACATGCATGGGTTGTAGGCTCAGTCCCTAGTAGGGATCATGCTGAAGGCAGCCTATTGATGATATTTCTCTCTCATCAATATCTCTCTCTCTTTCTCTTTCTCTCTCTAAAAAAAATAGATAAAAAAATATTCTACACATCTTTCCAGGGTCTTAAATAAACTTGAAATCTCTGAATTTAACTCCTAGAGTTCTCGAGAAGTAAGCCACAGCATGTATCTGAGGCTTGAGAAATCACATTTTTTTACTTCTCCATGGTGGAGGTAGAAGAATTCTATCAGTAACCAAGATCCAAGCACTGAGGTAAACTGTCATGGGTACCCCAACCCGATCCACTTTCATGCTAACTAAGCTTTTTATGAGTATTTCCTGAGGACACTGGCACCTGAGGCCCTCTGCCTTCTCAGTGCCACATAATCCTCTATACTGATGGTACCTCAACAGCCAGACTTGACAATCCCATCCATGGCCCAAATCTCTACCTCTGACTTTTCATCAACTCTAAATATGAAGCAAAATTGCCCTAGGTCATCTTCTTTAAAGACTTCTGATCTTTAAACACACACAACACACAACTTTTTCCATATCTTCAAATATCTAGCGAATACAGAACTCAGAAGATTGTGGAGAAAGGCTCAAAGAGAAATGCCTACTTGGGGCCTTCCCTCCCCCTCTCGCCATTCCCAGAAAACTCAACCTCTGATTCAGAAATAACATGGAAATAATATGTGTGTGTATGAAGACTAATATGTGTAAATTACTATATCTGAGGGTAAATATTAAGACTTCACTCATGCGTAAAATATATAAAAAGCAAAATATTAACTCATCCTGGTAGGTCACTTTAGGTGACCATGAGATTGGCTGTTTGCACGGATAAGCACGGACCACCTGTCAGCCCAAACCAAGCATGGTCTCTGACCACAGCTGCATGAACTGACGCAGCCCTACCTTCCAGGGAGGGTTTGGCAGGTGAAGCCAGTAAGTGGAGCATCCAGCCTTGAGGAAACCACCACCTCAATTCAAGGAACAGTATCAGTGGCAATGAACTAGGGACAAAGCCCAGTGACCAGAGCTATAAATAGGGCATCCACCCAAGATGGGACGCAGAAAACTAGACTGGGTTGTTGTGGCCGACATAGAAGCGTGAACCCCCCAAGCCCAGCCCATCCTTTTCCCACATCAGTCTAGGAACTGTCAGGCCGCACAGAATGCGGATGCCTTTGCCATCACAAAAACAACTCTAACTTTCACCCCACAGATCCACCCTTCTCCCTGGCTATGGCCACCCGGGGAAAGCCATGGACAGTGGAAGGCTCTCTGCCTCTGCTTCCCTGTCTGCACTGTGACCTACTGAGCAGTGGTTTTTAGGGCATGTCAAAGGACAGGAGTTAAGGTGAACATATCCAAAACTTCATGGAGCCTACTCACCCTGTTCCCCAAACCCTTTCCATGAGGCCCATCCTCCCTAACAACTTAGCAAGATGCTGCCCAGCCCCAGGTCACAGACAGCAGCTCCTCTCTCCTCCGCAGTCCAGTCTCTCTCCTGGTTCTCCATTTGGTCTTCAGCCCCACCTCCTCTGCCCAAGGGCATTTCCTTTGGCCTCATTGGCATAAGAAATCACTCAAGGTTAAAAGCAGCAAGAAAATCTCTATCTTGTCAAATGACTGAGAGAAAGAGTGGCGGTGGGACTGTTACCACTTGGGACAGTCAAGGTAACTGGTTCTCGTGATTGAGGCTGCTCTAACTGGGCTTGAGGTGCGTCTGTACACGGGCATGTACCCAGGTGGTAAGCAGAAATAAAACATCAACTCCTCTTTAAGTTGTCTAGAAAATTAAAAGTATTCAGTCTACTAAAGAAAGGCATAGGATTTCTCTAAATTTCCTCCCTCTAAGTTTTCTTCCTAAAGTTGGAACTTGAGATGAAAAAGAATGGGAGGAGATGGCAGGAGAGAAGAGGAACTATTGAACTCCTTTACCGAAAGGAGAGTGAGCAGATATTTGCAGTCATTTTTTAAGCTTCTATAAAGAGAAATTAACAAACTATCACAGGAGATCTACAAGTAGAGAGAGAAGTTTTTAGCAGAAGGTGAGCAAAGTAGGGTGAGTAATCAAGGAAGATATCAAGTTACTTTTTAAAAAATAGGTCACACCTCCCCAACTCCTTCCAACCCCAACATCCTGATCTATTGCAGTCTAGCGGAGGGTCGGGAGTAAGTCTCCGAAGATTAACTGCACTGTGTTGGTTAAGAACGTGGGCTCTGGAGCGTTACTGCCTTGATTTGAATCCTGGCTCCCCTGCCTATCCGTCAGACAAGTCACCTAGATCATCTGTGCCTCAGTTTCCTCACCTGTAAAATGAGAATACCGACAGTTCTGTCTCAGAGCATTGTTATGAGGATTAAATAGTCAGTACATTGAAGTGCTCAGAACAGTGCTTGTATATGACAAGCGCTCAACATACCATTAACTACCATCAGCAGCAGCATCACTGCCATCTTCGAAAGGTCCCTGCCACCCAAGCTGTACCCCACAGTAGCAATGACCCCACCATCACAACTGTGTACCTGGCATTTGCAAACCTCCCAGGGCTGAGAGTAGCCACATAATCCTCACAGAGGAGTAGCCTGACCAAACCCATGAATGTGCAAACTTGTATGAATGAGATCACTTGAAAGCAATTTGGGGGACTTGGTCCTTCGACTCTTTACACAACCAATTTATAGTAATGGAGCCTCTTTTTGTTGTTGTTGCCCACAAGTCTCCTGGACCGTTGTTAGTGCTGCCTTGAGTGGAAGCTGCAATATGATCCCCTGACTAGAAATACTGGCATAATTTATTGCATTATTACTCCTCTGAACTGAAAGCAATTAATTACCTGGAGCAGGATGCACAAGTGGAAATTTATCAGAGGAAAGTGATGAAAAATGTGCCCACCGCTTTAAAATAATAGGTGCTTAATGGTTTTTTTGTTTGCTGGCTAATCTCAGGCATCTTATAAACAACACCAGCCCAGTTATCAGTTGTGAATTCTGCCCCCTCCTCCTCTTTTGCTCCTTTATATTATTCTATCATCCCATATCTCCCCTGAAGACAGGAAGAAATGTCTAAAATATTCACTTAAAAGAAGAAGGGAGACTCCATTCCTCTTCTGCATGGTAAAATTATTAATATAATGGAGGAATATGTGATAAAATATATTCGCATGTTTATCACCCATTTTGCTAGCACAAGTATATCTGCCTGAGTGGTGTCTCTTTTTCTCTATCAGAGCATTTTACTTTAAAACTTATAAAACTCAGATGGGATAAAAAGACATTCTAAGGGACATGTGTATATTAACTACTGTCTCCGACACCTTGTAAGTGACATTCATATAACCTGCCTCTCAAAAAATACAGTCTCCAAGAACAATTTCCACCACACACTTCCCTAGTCTTTCTTCTATTAACAGCATCGACCGAGATCCAGAAAGAGAGAGGAAATAAGGCCAATAATGTGTTATTGTTTCATTTATAAATTTCATGCACATGTGAAAGATAGAAACAGGGCTAAATTCATTTTATTTGTTTCTACTTTTCAGAATTATTCACATCTGTGTGATTCCGTAATTGTTTCTTCTATAAAGTTATTGGAGTAATTTTGCTCCGTATATTCCCGATCAATTCCCCCTCTCAAGGGCACAGTTGAAAAGTGATATTTGAAAACGGCCTCTGATAGATTGCATGGTTAGTCGGCAGCAGAGACAAACAACCTAATCCAGCACAAATTAGTTCGGCTGCCAGCAATAGTTTTATACAAAGATGTAAATTATGTTGTCAAAATCGGTCGCTTTCTAGCTTGCTGCTCAGCTAACAAGAAACCACTTTGGCTGATAAAGATGAACACTAAGCTTTCCTCTCTTACAAATTTGCAAATCTGCCATTTCAGCATTCTGTTAGCCACAAACAAACAGCCAGCTATAATTGCTTCTTTTCTTCCGCGGTGGTATTTCTTCCCTGCGTGCTGTTCCTTCCAGGATGCTCTTGAATATAACAACAACAACAAAGCCCAAAAGCACCACAACAATAAACCCTCAGACAAGAATTTAGGGACAAGCTCAGCTTCTGCACCGGTGCCTCTCACCACCCTCCTTCCTTCCTTCCTTCCCCACAGAACCACCGGCCTGGCCCATCCACCCCGGTGCGTGCTGTGTGCCGACCCCCACAATGTCACTCCCCAGCACTGCTATCTAAAGACTGCGAAGGCAGAAAAAACTCTTGGCCTTAATGGGAATGGAAATATTCTTTGAACAGCTTTGAACCAGGATTGCCTTTGACAGTAGCCCATCCATTCTTCTTTGTTTTACAAGCTCCCATCTCAGGGAAGGGTGGCACGCCGAGCACACTTTCAAGGGCCCCCAGTAGAAAGCTCCACCGGGCTGCCTGCCTGCGTTAAATTGGAATCAGACAGATCTTAAGCCGGACTGAAAGTAATAACGCATTATAACGGTAATTATATCCAGCATAAGTCAAATAAATAAATTATAAATTACAATTACCCTTTAAAGTTGCTAGTCTCGTTGTTTGCTTTACAATTAACTGCAGGTGCTTCTGCATGCTTTATTATGGTCCCAAAGTTATATATTTGAAAGAATGGTACAGATGATTCCTGTTTATTTGTTAAATTAAAGCATTGTTGGTAAAATTACGGCTTAATTAATATTATGGGTACTGTATAACAAAATAGTTTACCTTGTACATAATTTATTTCCCCATGCATATCTCAGCCCAGACCCATTACAGCTCTAAGGCAGCTAAAATAAAATATTCCTCCTTTGCTGGCATTTTTCTAAATAGCAGTTCACTAAATCAATATTATTCACTTGGTATTTTTAAAAGCAGTGTATCTTAATAATTACACAGCATTAGAGTAGGCAATAATTTTACTTGCTAAGCATATTAAATTTAGCAAACCATCAGTCAAATAGTTTGTTCTTTCTCAGAATGGGTAAGCAGTGAGTGAGTTTGGAATCATGTTCCTTTGGTATAACTGTCACAAAGAGTTTAAGAATGCGTCTGTGACTCTCTAAGCCAGCCCAGCACTATATATCTTTATTAGTTTCAGTGGTCAGTGCAGTGACCAGTTGTTTATTCTCATTACTCAAGACAAGGTGAGCCACTTGGTAGTGACTGCAATCACAGCTAAAAACATATGACTTTGCAGAAAGTAAAAACTGTAGACAAGGCTACATTCACAACGGCCTGGTGCCTGCTCAGAACAGGGAGATTGGGGGGAGGACGGGAAAGGAGATAATTAAACACTCACACACACCATTTTCTGTGCATGAGTATTCGATCTGTCTTGCCTCTCTTATCTATGGGGTGTCTTACATCTTTTCATTGCTCCTAATTCATTGTAAAACACCATTAATTTTGTATTTGTCCTGTCTTTGTTCATGTCTGCATTTATTCGTTCTTTCTCGAGCTCACAGAAAACACCTTATAAACCTTCTCTCTTCCTATGCTATCACGCCTAAATAAAGTCAATCCCCCTGAAAAACCAAACACCATTCTCTTTCATAAACACACACACACAGGTTATAAGAGAGTCAATTCATTCACCGCATCCAACCAAAGCAGGTGAATTTTACCTGTGCTGCAGGCAATTGCCTACACCAGTGGTCGGCAAACTGCAGCTCGCAAGCCACATGCGGCTCTTTGGCCCCTTGAGTGTGGCTCTGCCACAAAATACCACATGCGGGCGCACATGTACAGTGCGATTGAAACTTCATGGCCCGTGTGCAGAAGTCGGTATTTTGTGGCTCACGAGCCGCAGTTTGCCAACCACTGGCCTACAACATTTGACTGATTCATCTAAACATGCCATGGCCCCCTGGATTCCTTTTTTTAGGTAAATAGCTAAAACCCCCTTATAATCATAGAGAGGAGAAGCAGAGAAAGGTTGAAATCAGCAATCAGGATCAGGAAATGGCCTCTCAATTTGCAAAGGAGAACAGTAGCCAGACCTTCTTCATCTTCCGCAATCCCTACTCAGAGGCAGCCCAGAGTTCTCCTTCCATGGGGCCCAGGGAAGGCCACCCCAGGATCAGGCCCCAGCAGAACCTCAGAGAAGCCTTTCCTGCATCTACTATGGCCAAAGCCTGACTACACACAGAGAGAGCACACAGACCTCAAAGGAACGTCTCGATGGCCTCCATGCCCAGAGGGTGCATATCAACACCCAGAGGTTCACTGCGCCTCTTCTTTATGGGCAGCAGAAATCTGCTTCCACCACTGGGAGAGGGCAGCTCTCTGGTTATTTGCGCAACAACTGCCAAGGTACATGGCAACCAACAGCGGGCAGAAGAGCTAATCCAAGAATGTAAAAGGGATACCTTCCTGGGAGAATGGGGACAGTACAGGAAGGAGGTGGGAGGAGACCAGTCAATCCACCAACACAACAGTTTTTAGTACCTGCTCTGTGCTGAGCACTGCACTAGACCCTGTGGAGAAAGTATAAGAGGGGACACATGGGTAAAAACGGAAAACCACAAAGTTCAAAGTTATAGTTGAAAATAACAGAAGAGAAACCACAAAGTCATAAGGATTAATTGCCAAATGGAATACCCACCCAGCAATTTCTATAGAACTAACTCATAGTCACTAAGATGTGGTCCTTAAGGAAGGAATTACAGAGGGGGTGGGACTTGAACTAAATCTTGAAAAGCAAGAGTCGAAGAAAGGGAACATGGCCAAAATGTGCAAGACTATGTGCACCGGAATCTAGAGGAGGAGGACTACAAGGCATCAAACTCCAAGCACTCTGCTCACCCAGGAACCAGCACACGGGCATATAAAAGCGGACCACCCTGCATTACAGGCCCCCACCACCAGCCCAACTCCACAGCAGAACAACAACCGGCAAACTCCTCACCCTGAAACCCACTTGACCTAGGTTATCAAGGCTGACATTTTTAAATGAGATGTTCTCTCTACATTAAGAGTCTTAAGTGGAATTAGGTTCAGTTTTTACATATGTGCTTGAATTGTACACCTTTTTTGATAATAGGTAGATTTGATTCAGTATTTTCCTTTCCTGATACCAACAGTCAAGATTGAGGTAGGACTCCAAAAAAATGACTGGCCTCCCTGATGAAGACATGAACAGGCCCGATCTGTGAACATGCAACTGTCCTTCCAAGGGCAGGCAGCATGCACTCACGGCCTTCACTCTCCAACACTCTGGAGGGATCATTGAGAGTGTGCTGGCCCAGGACTCTCCAGCTACCATGGAAGCAGACCCTGCACCCAAGATGAGCATAGAAAATATAACATGCCAAATGCTATCAGAACAAAATATGATGAAAGAAAAAAGAAAAGGAAAAAAGTGAAAAAATTATTGAACGCACTTACTAGGCCCTTGAACATACATTTACAGGTTAGAACACTGGGACTCAGGTTAAACAACTTGCATGCATGGGTTATACAGCTATCAGGTTTGCAGAGGCCACTGTGAACCCAGATCTATCTAACTCGGACAAAAACTTCCCTCCCCACCTTCTACCTAAAGGAGAGCTCCTATCTGATAGTGAGCACAGGATCGTCTTCAGAAGAGATAAGCTGATGTTGAAGAAAAGGTTCAGAGAAGATGAGGTAGAAATAAATGTTGGGAAAGTAACATTACAATGTGGGCACTTTTCCCTCAATCTCAGCTCAAGAACAGAAAACCCCTTGGAGCTTATTGTGTTCACACCCCACCCTAGAGCACCCATCCCCTAAGACCGAACGTAATGAATTACAACTCTCGCTATTGACTAAAACCAGCAAAAAGCACTGGAAACCCATTCATGAGCTACAACCATAGACACTAGGAGGGAAATTTCCATAACAGCGACAGGTAGTTTCCCTTTAAGAGTATCTAGTAGACACAGAAAGGAACAGGATGTAAACAGGACAACAGGATGGGAAATATATATTTATTTATATCTATATCTATAAATGTGTGTATGTTTACATGTGCATAGGTATGTATATGTAAATATAATATATATTATAAGGATGACGATACAAAAATAGGAGCTTATGGTGGACAGAAGGAGAAGAAAAGGGAAAATTAAAGAGAATGAATCTTGGAAGCATATTTTTCCACCATTTTTACAGTGTTCTTTCATAATGAATATAGTATTTTCATAAGTCAGGAATTACAAAGGGAAATAAAGGCCAACTTAAGAGTCAGAACAGACTCAGGAAATGTTAAACAATAATACAGTGGGTGAGTTGCATTATAAGAAAGCAATGCAAGAGCACTCACAGCCCATAATTAATTCCTAAAGAACATCCCATAGTTGAGTATAGGGTGATGCTATTCACAAAGCTCCCCTGCATTCATTATCTCCTCTGATCTTCCTAGGAGAGGGGGAAGATGCTGATTCTCAATGATCTCATCTTCTAGCCACAGAGATAAGGACCCAGTGAGGTTGATTTGCCCAAGGTCACAGTCAGTCTTTGGTAGTACCAGGTCTTCCAATGTCTATTCCCATTCTGGTGCTCTCTCTTTCAGAAGAGCTCTCTCTTTTAAACATGGATGGAACTGTGGCCTGAGGATTTATGGAGAAAATAGGAAAAGGCACTTGACCTCAACAATTGTATATGACTGAGAGAGGGAATCCATGCAATGAACAGAATAATGACAGATGGGAAAGAACAAGACATGGTTCTGAAGTGATGAGACTGGTTCAGGTGAAGAGTGTGTGTGGACAAAGGAGGAACAAGAGAGAAATCCAGAGAGAAAAGACTGAGGGGAGCAGTGCAAACCAAGCTAATGAGACTGGTTTCTAAGTCAGTGGGAGCCAATGAATGACTCTGAGAAAGGAGACTAGCATGGTAAAAGCAATGTGCTGGGAGAACACAAATTACTTAGAGGGTAGATTTAATCCTACTATTTAACACAGAAGGGGCAACTAAAATATACTGAATAGACCAAATTCTCCCAATTAAAGTGAAACACAGGCTACCAACTTGTTTTGATACCAGCTGCCACCAGATACCCTCAACCAGCCATTTGATAAATGACAAAGGCTCACATCTTCCACTTGGAGATTATGCCTGGGGGGTCATTCACAGCCTCCCAGGCTTCTCCCCTGCACTGTGCTGTCCATCTAGAACTGTCCAAGATCAAGATCTTACCTGGATCCCTCTTAAAATCAGAATTCCCATGCCTTGGAGGTGACTGCCATGAAGCCAATAGAGGGACTCAACCCAGGCTACAATGACTGCTAAGCCGGCAGTGTGTCTTCCCCACACATGCACTTTCCCAGAGACTGCCAGTGCCTTAACACACAGAGCTTGCTAAGCAGTGATGTGGTGCCCACACACTGGACAGACCTCATCCCCAGAGGCTCTGGTTCACTAGGTCTGGGACAAGGCCCAGGTGTCTGCATGTCTAAATGATCTCCAGGTGACTCTGATGTTCTGATAGATTTGAAACCACTGAAACTCCACAGAACAGGAATTGCAGACATCCTGACAGAGAATATGGTAGTATGTTCTAGCCTTTCACGATCCCTTCAAATGAAGCCGTACAAGAGGTGCTCTACAGGGCCTCAGCACAATGTTACAGACATTCAGACTTCCCCAATGTCTAGAATCATGCTGTGAAGTCATTAGATTCACACCCGTATTGCTATCTTCATAAAAACCTAATTAAATTAGAATTTGAGATCATTCAGACACAATCCACACTGAAATTGACGTGGCTCTATTAATCAAAGAAGAATTAAAGATAGTAAAGAAGATGACAAAGAATATATTTGTACACACACACACATGTCACAAACTACCATTTAAGTCATAGACCCTGATCATCCGGTGGTCTGGAGAGTAACAACTTTAGTTATCTGGGTACCATACTATAATTTTCACCATATCTCTGCAACAGTTGTACTATTACATATGTTATGTTTTCCCTCTAGTTGGCTCATTTTTCCTACTAATTCAGAAAACTAAAATGCAAACATTATAATAGTCATAAATGGATGGCCAATATTATGTAAAATAAATAGAAGTCAATCATAAACATGTACAATTATTAAAAATGAAAAGGTCTATTCCATATACTACCTAGAATTGTTCCCTATATCATCCATGATCCAACACACTTTGAGAAATACTGATCTAGAATCTACCATCTCATTTGACAGAAGGAAGCAGCATTCAGAGAGGTAAAGTAATCTAACTAAAGTTACACAGCCCCTAAATAGAAGCATAACTCTGGTCTCCTGATTCCCTTACTCATAAATGTTTTCTTTTATACCATGATTTTTCAACCAATGCATTAATAGCACATCACTACCATATTTTCATTAAAAGAAGTACCTGAAGAACTCTACTAGGTAATAGTTAAGAATAAAGTTTGAATAACTTTGTTTATACCTGAAAGTAATTAAGGGGTTCTTTTCTTTCTAAAAACATTTATCATATATCTCATTAATTCTTATGCTTCCCCTTGCACCAACAATTTGCTGTGTTCGTGGCAAATTTCATACAATTATACTTAAAATAACATTTGTATGCTCTTTATTTGAGGTTGGCCTGCATGTTTTACAAAACGCTATGCATATTTTTAAAGATATATACTGAGCAGTCAGACATCCTGTATCTGACTCAGTTATGATTTGTCACTGAGAGCCAGAAAGCCATTGCAGTCTGTGGTGTCTCTCTCCTCAAGCCCAAGACTTCAGGTGCAGAGAAGAAGGAAAGGACAATGGCCATAACTGTCCATATCCATGGCTGTTCTTGAAGAGCTTGCTAAGCAGTGATGGAGTCCCCAAATCATAATCAAGGCTTAGTAATCACTAAACTACGCCTCCCCAGGTAGCAGCCAGCTTTCTCTTCCTCCAGGCACTCAACACAGACACTCCCCTACAGGAATATTCCTCCTATCTTCCTGCATCCTCAGGTTATAACAAGACTATCTAGAGCATAATTTCCCCCAAAAGAAGGGGGGAGACAACACTGGTATCCACAAAACCTTCTCGTCAATTAAATAGTGTATCATGAGTAATACAGTTATTATTTAGTAAATACATTCCCATTGTGTGCCTCGTGCTATGTTGTCAGATAAATATATAAAACACAGGTACTGAAGAGGCAATGAGAGTTTGGGGTTGAGTCCCCCACCAACAACAACCATCAACTTCTACAGCCAGAAAAGACAGCTGCATTGGTCTGGGGGTAGGAGTCGGGAACAGACAGGAGAGGAGGGAGATTCTGGGAGGCAGAATAAGGGAGGAGAAAAAAAAAAGTACTAAGGTTTCTTTCTTCCCTTTTTTCCCCTAGTCTGTGGCATGGAAAAACAATGGCTTTTCTGAGGCACGGTGCAGACAAGGCAGCTCTGAAAAAAACTAATGGCCGTGATTAATGACAATGGGCTGGAGGAGAGTAGGGACACAGCCGCCACATACATCATCCCTTCCCGTCAGTCTCTGCTCCTCCCTGCCCCTCTTCTTCCTACCGGAGAGGCATTATAAAAACGTCTTATCTGCTCTGGACGCTTATTTTAAAGCTGCAATCACAGCTAGACCCCCACCCAAAAGAAAAACAGAGAGTGAGAAAGAACAGCCAAAAAAGAATGGCGCTAGAGGGAGGTAAAAGAGGAAAGAGCAAGAGAGAAGGGGAGAGAGAGAGACAAAGAGGTGATAGGGTGAACAAGAAAATGGCATGTAAAATAACTATAAGATATTCCAGGGGAAAATGTGCAGGCTGTAATCATTCAAGATTTCAGCAACTTGACTCCTCACATGCTGAAGCCACATTTTCAAGGTCTTATCTGCCATATGGTTCCCTGTTTGGATGATTTATTAGGTGTAGAAAGCACACTGATAAATTTTACTGCATTTCCCTGAATAGGCAACCTATGGTGTCAATAACAAAGCTCAGGCGACTTTAATGAAAACTGCAAGCACCAAAGGGTAACCATTTATTTATGAGTCGCTATAGTATTACTAGGACAAAATTTATCTTCCCTTCTCACGCACTCTGTAGAAACCAAATCTGGTCAAAGTAACAGAGATCACATCCATATGTCAGTGGTTTGCTAATATCTCTCCTGCATGAAACACTGGCTGTTGCTCTAGAGAAATTGTTTGGTGCTTTCAAGTGACCCATTTTGCATAAGAAATCTTATTTTTATGAAAAAAAAGAAAAAACAAGGCGAAACCGGAAGAACTCTGCAAACACTATAGCAATCACACTGAAAAGTGACTGTGGAATCCTCTCATTTTTCTTTAGCCAGAAAATGGGACAGCTGCCCCAGGGGTAGGGATAAAAAAAAAAAAAAAAGGGAAGGGTGGCGTGCAGATGAGGAGGAGAGATTTAGAGATCTGGTCCAATCCATAAATATTCTAAATTCACCAGTCCACACAGCATTGTTCCCCTCTATCCACTGTGTCTTAGGACACCGGTCATGAAATAAGTGAAAACCTACATTCTCCACTCATTTCATGGTTCCCACCCCTGCCCTTCCTGCCTCTGAAATGCCTCTCTTCTTGGCTCATGGCTATCTGCAAGTCTGATGTATGTGTTATTTTTATAACAGAGGAACAATCCAACTTTTTAAAACTCCAAAGGCAGAAAACGAATGACCAAACTCAGAGGGGGGAAAGATTGTAGAAAGGGAAAGGAAAGCCAGATAGCGCTCCTTCACTGTTTCATCCTGAGCCACGGTTAACTGTGGCAGCAAAATATGTGGCCAGATTTTCAAGTCCGCAGTTTTCCCCACTTGTGCAACAGGCCTGTCCTAAGTGAACGTCCAAAGAAGGAAGGGTGAAGAAGAGGTTCAACCACAATAGCACACATTGGAGTAATGCTGTTCGCACAGCAAACCAACAAAAGCAAAGTGAAAAGGTCGGGCCAAGGATGTGACCTGAGCCAGTCTCAACCTTCGTTTCTTCCTCACCAAAGCTAATTTACCCAAGTTTGTTTCATTTCATGCTTTTTTAATTTTATAAAGCTTTTTCCGGTGCTGCATCAATACTTCTACAGTGAGAGGGCACAAAAAATCTGGGCTTATGGGTTCTCATCCATGGTATTGCCCTTCTACATCTACCACTTCCAAAAAAAAAAAAAGGCAAGTAAATAAGCAAATTCTTTGGATATCGGAACAAAAATAATCAGCATTTTAGATAAAAACCTCTTTTCACATCAGACATAATAAACAATTAAAAATCATCTTAATCAGTTCGATTACTGCCATGACTGCTTTCAAAATCTGCTTAGTAAAATGGCATCCATTAAAGTTTAATGCCTTATAAAAGATCATCCAAGTATTATAGTAGAATTAAGGGAAAATAGGTGCTGCTTAGGTTATGACCATATTTTTAGAGTTTCTCAACCAGAAGATGTACAAGAATATTCATTCTGGCCTAGATCGCCTTCAGTTCAGCCACTGCTTTATTAGAAGAGGTAGGGCTGAGGGCCCAGCACGATTCAAAGCACACTCAAAACCAGCTGCATTGTCAGTTTGCTGAATATTTCAACTAGTTCTCAGAGGCACTGGCATAAGTAAAACCTCACACTTATTTGTCTGTACACTTTTCTCTTAATTTTTAACCCCCTGAGTATTTCCAAAGGAAACCTAATCCACAGAAGTCATTTGCACTTAGCTCACATCAAATGACATTGGAATGAGCTGTGAGTTCCTGGAAGTCCACCCCCCACTCTTTTCTGTCGGCCTCAGAAAGCCTGTCATTCTTGAGAAGTCCCATTCTGAGGAGAATTAACAAACTTGAACCTCGAGGCAGCAAAAAGAACTGGAAGGTAAGAGAAGGGGCCTGGAAAACATACATGGGAAACGGGGAAGACATCAGCCAAGGGCCCCGGGCAACAGGAACTGTCCCGTGGAGGGCCTGAGACACAGAGCTCACTTGTAGAGCTGTTCCGGTTATTCAGCATCCAGTGGTGGTCGGCCACGGGGACAGGCAGCGACTGAAATTCAGGCTACACTCCACTTGGCCAAGCTCAGGTTCTGGCCAGAAGCTGCATCTACCCAGAGAAACAGGGTACCTTTTTCTAATTCTTCCAAAGGCACTGTATGGGTTAGCTGCTGACAAAATCACATTTAAAAAATAAATAAAATAAAACCAGAGTAAGCCAGCCACAAAAGGACAAATATTGTATGATCCCACTAATATGAGGTACCTAGAGTAGTCACATTCCTGGATACAGAAAGTGGGATGGGGTTGCTGGGGCTGGAGAGAAGGGAATGGGTGTTGTTTAAATGAAGAGTCCTAGAGGTGGCTAGGGGTGATGGTTGCAGAACCATGTGAATATACTTAATGCCACAGAATTTTGCACTTAAAATGGTTAAAATGATAAGTTTTATGCCCTATTTATTTTACTACACTAAGATAGAAAGAAAAAGCTGAAGTCCACCACTGCCCAACTACATAGCACTGTGGACTCTCGGATAAAGATTCTGCCCCTGGACAGGCGTCCACAGCCCAAGCCTGGTCCCACTTGACACGGTATGTGGCTGTGCTCATCACCACCAACAATCAGCCACACACTCCCTGTTCTAACCACTACTCTGCATGCCCATCTCCTCCTTCCACAGGTCACTGAGGAGCCAGAGCTTCTCTCTGCGGGGAGTGGGGGTCCTTGCCCCCAAAGCAGCAGAATCCTCTCACCGTGTCCTGCCTTTGCCTGAATCCTCAGTCAGCTTCGGCCTCGGCTCACTGCCTCCGTCTCCAGCCTCACCCCACCCCAAATCCTGTAAGAACAGAAGCATGCTTTCACCCAAGTCCGCCTCTCCTCTACCCCCCTCCCCACCCCACATAACACAGAACAGTTCATTACTTTACACACTGGAAGTTTCCACCCGCACAAGGCCAACTCAGGAAGAAGGAAAGTTCATGACTCCTATAATTTGTGGTAAAATTGAGTCCAAGCTGCGCCAAAGAAAGGGTTTGCCGTGTGTTAACACCGTGAAAATTCACAATGTAAATAAGACTTGAGGGGAAAACGTTCAAGCAAAGAGAGGAAATTATTCTTAAAGGTTTTAGTTCAATAACATATTTTATGGAAATTTTATTGCCAATTATACACACATTAAAGAAAACCTTTTGTGTCAGGATTGGAAAACCTGGTCCTGCCTCTGCCACGCCAGCAGGAGCCAGTCCCGTACAATCCCTGGTCACACTCAAGGTCTCCTCATCCACAGACTCGGACCAAGAATTTCCAAGGTCCTCCTGAGCCCCATCAGGCTATGAAATCCACATAATGTACACTGCATATTTACATACAGCTGTGTGTGTGTGTGTGTGTGATCATGAGGTCTGCTCCTGGATAGAAACCACGTGTCAGTTATTTAGAAATATTTTCTATACATAAAAATGGTAAAGCCGGAGCTACACAGTGGTGATGGTTGCACAACACCGTGAATGTGCTACATGCCACTAAAAATGGTCAACTTTATGTGGTGTGTATTTTACCACAGCTTTTAAAAAGTGATAAAGCTGCATTTCTTTTAAAACATTAAGTATGCTCACCACTTCCGAAGCTGTAATTCAGTCCAGTTCGTCTGAGTTAGTAGGATTCCGCAGTATGAGAATATACTACCCACTCCTCCCAGATGGGCTTTTAATGTAGACCTGAGATCGGGGTGTGTTATGCTTGGGTTAAGTCCTGGAAACTGGGCAGTCTTTCTGGCCAACAAAGTATAAAGGCCTCACCTTCTACCCCCGGGGAGGCCATGTCCCTGCCTACCAGTGACATCCCTGGTAGGGAAGATGGCTGTTGATGCCTATTCCCACAGGAGGGCCACACAACGCAGGCATTCTGGGGGCCGGGGACTGCTTGATGTGCACACCGATGCTTCACAGTTGCCTAACTCAGTGCCGCATACACTCACGTCACCTCGCTTGGCCCAGGGTGGGGCTCTTTCCAGTGTGTCACACATGTTTACCAGCCTTAAAACTGTGACAATGCTTCTTATCTCAACTTTGCAACTTTTTAAGCAAGTAAAAGGCTCCTATGAACATGTCAAGAATTTTCTTACAAAGGAGAAAGTTGGTGAGTTCTCTTAAGATTCCACACTTACTCCTTCCAGAACTAGGAATGGAGGGCAGAGACTGACAGCTGGCAAGATGGATGGTAGAGCCACAGATATTACTCAAATGAAGCTCACTGATCATTATTTTTTAAATCTCACTCTCCCAAACTGGAGCTTTCAGTCCCGGTTAATTTGCCTTGGACAAGAACCAGAGTCCTGACACTTCATCCATGAACAACCCTACAAATGAAGGGGAAGTGCCCTGACCAAGCCCATTGCCAAGCAGTGGCCTTTGCTTGAGCCTCCCCAGGACCCCTGGACATCACTGGTGCTAACTCTGCAGTGCAAGTTTTTTGACATAACCTCCTCTCGCGGCCTTTATTTTAAATTTATCTTTATTGTTGAAGGTATTACAGATGTCCCCTTTTGTGGGGCAGGTATGGGGTGGAGGAGGTCACTGGGGATTAACAGGGACATCTCTCATGGCCTTTTAACAAGTCCATTTTGTAGAGTAAATAACAGCTGTCTCTAGCAATTCAAATCTATGAGTATTTCTTTGGAGCTTCCTATTGCCAATACTTTGGGCTTTACTCCTTGATTCCAACCCTACCTCCCCGCCTGGAGAAGACGGCCTCCTTGTCACTGGCACGATCCTGGCGGCTGCTGATCTCCCGGGCAGGCCTGCGCTGTTAGGTGTTATGCAAGACTAACTGTGGCCAGGGAACGAATGAGGGGGGCTAAGGAGAAAATGAAGGGGCGGCTCTTTGAGGGAACAGCACTGACAAAAGTGAAGGGTCACTGCACTCAGACAAACAGTTGCTGGTGGTAAAGGTCTGTGGAGGCCAAGGCTTGGAACATGGCCCTGGCCCAAGAAGGAGAAGCAGTAAGAGTAAGAGAAAGGGGTTCTTTGGAAGAAACGGTGAACAGAGCGGAGCCAACTCTGGAGTGAAATGCAAACTTGATCTGCCTCATTAGCTTTATCCTCAAGGACTAGGCTCCCCACCTCACAGGCACTGGCCCCCACTACTGCACAGCTCCCCAACCAAGGGCCTGCCAAACTGCTATGCACAGCTGGGAGGCAAAGGTGGGTCTCTAACTGGCCGCTGGCTTTTGAACCATTTGGTCAACCTCTAACCCTCTCTATGGTTGGGTGCCCACCACAAGCCACCAAAGAGCTGGTTAAAAATAGAAATTCTTGAGCTCCACCAACACCTATGATCAGAAGCTCCAGGAGTGGTGTCCAGGAACCTTTATTTTTAAAATCTCGTTGGGCAGTTTTGCTGCAGCCAGTCTACAACCCAGCATTTGGGACCCACTCCGTCACCTCGCTTGCTTTTTCACAAGAGGGATAAAAGCTGATGCTGTCGTTACAAGATCTAAGCAAGGCAGGGGTTTCCTTTAAGAAGAAAAAGAGGCTCACCTATAATGCTTTACTATTTGTTAACAGGTCATTAAATGTGGAGAAAAGAAGGCTAAAGACCCCATTAGACAGTATATTGGAAAATAAAACTGGAGGAACTAGGAATAAATTAGAGCATCACAAAAATATCACCTGGATCAGGAGAAAAACATATTTCAATACAAAGACATTGCAAGAAATATAAAATACATATTACTTAAAGTGACTCCCCATCTGTATTAGCTTTAACAATAAATAATTAAGACAAAAAATTAACTGAGGGGGAAATATAGTATATGTCAATTTTGTTATTTCAAATCTAACAGATTGAAAAATTGCCAAAATTTTAACAGGCACTTACTTTCCCATGATATGTTCAAGAAAGGCCTAGTTCATTATGTAAGACTTTTAGAAATAGCTAAAACTCCTGAAAAATAAAAAATAAAAACAAATCTGATTTTTAAAAAAGTAAAATTAAAACTGTCATAGGAAGAGGGTTTTGAAATGTTTTTATCACTTTGGAAGTTGCCATTTCTACAAAATTTTACAATATGTGCCAAATATTTTTAACTAGTCATTAAAACTGTCCTAAGAATTTCTATTGGAGTCTTTGATACCTAACTGAAATTACTGTATCAATTTAGAAGCTACAAAATCCATTTTCCATAAAATGTTACTTGGGCTTCACTAATCCAAACTGCCCTCCTTCTGAATTAGACTGAATTCATGGGGTTTTATTGTAATGCACTGCCAAATCAAATACAAACAACTTGAAATTTATGCTATTTTGGATTCTCCTACCATCCCTTCCCTCCATGAGCAGGGATGACCAGAGGTTGCTAACACGATAAATATTTCACGGATGGCAACGCGGTCCCTTGCCCCCAGAAATAGAGATGCAGACACAAACATACCTTCAGATCTATTTGTAACCCTGCTCTCTGCCCTCGCTCTCGCTCGTGGCAAATATGAATTTTCCCAGTACAAAGAGAAATGCCAATCGACGGGCTCAAACCAAAGGTAAACAGGAAGGAAGTGAGAAGAAATGAAAAGCCGACTGTGGCAGCTTTGGGAGAAGCACTCCCTGTGCCGAGAGATCAGCAGGTGCTCTAAACGTTCCCAGTCCCCGGAACATCTGAAATCCAGAGGAACAGTGGGAAGCCAGGGCCTCAGGTTGGACACAGAACGTCTGAGCCTCCATGAGCTTGCGGAGAGCAGGAGCCGTCCGGAGTGGCCCTCTGCACTTAACAAGGAGCTGGGAGTCAGTGAGAAAACAAAACTTCATTTTTTAAAATGGCAATTTTTTTTTTCATTTCTGGTTTTAATACTTGCACTGCACCTTTGTTTTAGAGGCACTTCAGGAGTTCTGATATTTTCTTTCCACTTCTGAATCAATGGAGAGGAAATTAAACCACATGGTAAGAGAGTTGGCATCACGCTCTCACACACTTAGCACACACATATGCATGCATGAGCACGCATACTTGTGGCATCGGGTTTGTTTTGTTAAAGAAGTCAGCAGTAGTGAAATCGTCCTATCTCGTGTTAAAAAAAAGGGGGGGTGGTATTTGACAGGAGGAGAAGACGGGGAGGAGAGCACTTAACTCCCAGTGCACCACCTTCCTCCTTCAACTCTTCACATAATGATAAAGAACCTGGACATTCGAGCCAAAGAGACTCAGATTTCTGTCCCAGCTTCACCGCCTCCTTTTATGTGACCTTAGGCAGGCTAACTAATTTCTGTGTCTCCGTTTCTAATTATTTCTCTCCCAGGCACTATTACTCCATCATCATCGCCATCCCAACAGAGGAGGCCACAATGACAGAGGCCCTGGCTGTCAGCCTCCAGTCAGATCAAAGTGTCCCCCCAGTTACTCTCCAGATACGAACCTCTTCCTCCTCTTGTCCTCCTACTGCTGAGGAGGAAAATGTTTAATTACCCCGTGGTGGGAAGACTTTCTGAGTGCTATTCTGTTTGGGGTAATCATGGGAAACTTTGGAGCATACACAAGAGGAGAACAGACTTGAGTCTTCTGGGAGCAGCTACTGTCAGCTGAGCTGCCTGACATCTAACCAGCAACAGGAACGCCATGAGGAAGAAAGAACTCGGTGAAGAAGACACTGATCCCCAAGCTCAGAGAAATGGAGGTGAGGAATGGGAATTTGAATCTCTTATACCCTGACCCAGGACTTTTCCACTCACTACACAGCATTTAGTCATAAATTGTGTACTATTCCCGATTCGTTTTTGTTACCCGTACCCGGGTCGATGCTAAGATAGTTGTCCTCAAAGAATTTCTCCCTTTCTATTCAATATCACACATTTCTGTAAGTAACATATCTTCCTGTGGCTCCCTGGGACTCCCTTTCAAGGATAAACTTCAGGATGGTTGCCGGGAACTCTAACTCTGCCCCAGTGGTAAGGATTAACTGGGAGATGGAAGAAGTGCTAATGGCAGCATGGGCCCTGACAAATAAGTTGAATTCCTGTGTCCTAACAGCTCTGAAAAGCAGTTGTAGCCCCATGCTAACATTCCCAGAATTTCATGTCTTTCACTGCATTTCACCCCAAGGGAGCTCAATGTTCCTATTGTAACAGATAATCTGTATTATTTCTTCTAGACTCTGAAATCCTCAACTTAATCACTTCTCGGCCTTTTGGCTAAGATCAAGTGTAAAATCCTCAAATTAAATAGGAATCTTTTCTAAGAAACAAAATTTGTCTTGAGCTTCTCTTCTTTCAATGGGCTTGATCTTATACAAATAGGAGACCAAAAAAAAAGAATGGTCAACTGATTGAAACTTAAGATGGCAAGGGACACTGGGGGGTGACAATCCAAATGCTCATTTAGGAAAGTTAATTACTTCCTCATCATGACACTGTGCGGGGAAAACTAGGACCCAAGTCTCCTAGCTCTAAGTTCATTTTCTCTTATCACATTACATTGCTAAGATTCCAACAATTCAGGCCTGGGTTTTTAATAGCTCAGCAAATAGGTACCAAGATCCTTGGCTGTCATCATCAATTCAGTAGAGGTGACATAGTATTTATGCATATATATAACAAATGCATAGATGCATACATGCTTTAGAATCAATACAGCAAAAGTATGCCTTAATTTAATTTAACAACAACAACAAAAATGCTTGAACGTGGTATCGATGACTGGCTCACCTCCTAGGTTAGGCATAATCCTCTAACTGCGTTGGGAGGAACTCAATCTCAGGGGCTTGATCTGGGGTCCCAAGGATGATGTTGAGGGCGACCCATGAATCTCTGAAACTAAATATAAACTTTTATGCTAATGTGCATTTTCTGTGACAAATGGTCATAGTTTTCATCAGGTTCTCAAATATTTCACCTTTAAAATATTAGAAATCACCATCCTAATACAATCATTCCCTCTTTCTCTTTCTAAAATGACAATGCCTTATGCTTCTTGTGAATTTCACAATATCCCCTCACCTCCATTCTCCTAAAACTACGTTATGTGATATTTAGAATTAGTCCAATAACATTTTGGGATATTTTTAAAAACACTCAGACCCTATCATAAATGTGCAAGTTCTTGGCTAGTAATCATCTGCAAAGTGTGTTGGTGGTCCTGGGTAATGCCATTAACCACAGTGGACAGAATATTTTTTGAAAGTAGACTCTTAATAATAAAACAGACCCTAAACTTGACTCAGTTTAAAAGAGAATCTCCAGCTCGGCTAGAGTTGCTCAATGGTTTGAGTGTTGACCCATGAACCAAGAAGTCACCAGTTCAATTCCTTGTCAGGGCACATGCCTGGGTTGTGGGCTTGATCCCTAGTGGGGAGCATGTAGGAGGCAGCTGATTGATGATGTTTCTCTCTCATAGATGTTTCTATCTCTCTATCCCTCTCCTTTCCTGTCTCTCTAAAAATCAATTTTAAAAAAATTAAAAATAAATAAATATAAGAGAAGCTCCAAATATAAAATTTTCATGATTTTCCTTCTTCACCTGAAATCCACTTTATGAAACTGACTTTTTAAAAACTTTAAGGTCACTCTGACTATATTGAGAATGGTAAGCGCCTGAAATATATAAGCCATTGCTATTAAGTAGACATCTGGGTTACTGTGTAGTTGAAACCTAACTATCCATCATAAATACCTTCAATACATTTGAAATAGCAGGGTGGAAAGGTTCTCACACGGAGGGTCATTTATGAAGCGATCAAAGGCTGTGGTGGGGGAAAAAAGTATAAAGAGGGACAGGGCTCTATGTAATGAATAACTTTTCTCATTCTCGATATTTCTTATACTCTTTTACAACAAATTGCTTGGCTCTTGAGAACAGACTCATAAAAGAAGTGAAATATATTCTTCTATCCTGAAGCTGAACTTGTTTTAATAGATAAAGTTGTAATGACCCTTTCCAAACAATATGAGCCAACACTTCAAAAATTTCCATTGTTTCAAAGACACAAATGATTTTGTGCATCTATATCCATCAGCTGAACGCGAAAGGAAAACACATGAAAGTCATTTGAAGGACAACATCTCCTAGGAGTTGGAAAAGCCCAGTCATCCCCCTACCTAGATAAATACTTTTCCAAATGACTAGGAGACAACAAGGGAGCAGGGCCAAGCACTTGAAAGTTGTAAAAGAGACTGCATATTAGACTTTGGGGAAAGAATCCAGCGATGCAGCTCCTTTATAGCTGGCCAACCTCTCTACGACACAACCATACCTTGAGTGGACAGGAATCGAAACAAAACAGTATCTTTAAGCAATTTACACACAATTCAAATGAAATTTCAAGATCAGAAAATCTGAATTCAGTCCATATGCTACCCCAGGTTTTTTATGCCTTTTTTTAAAAATAAATAGAATTTAGAGGGGAAAAAAGCCATTTTTTAGTCACTCAAAATCAAAATCTGTCCTCCAGAAACTACAAATCATGAGAGACAGTAACTGTGCATCATGTGGAAGGTTGGGGGATTGCTTTTTCCTCCTAATAAGAAACTTACTGGATGCACTTGTATAAGTGTCTCGTGAGCCCTACTCAACTCTTTCTCCATTAGCAGCAAACACATGGCATATGATTTGACTTAGTTCTGTGTTCCTTAAACCAGGATTTAAGGAAAGTAATAATAATTCCATAGGGTGATTATCAATCTCAGAAGACAGTGTTCTGGAGCAGTAAAGAAATCATACAGAGACAGAAGGGGACTTGACTTGGGGTAATGAGCACATAATACAATATACAAATGATGTGTACAGAATTGTACACCTGAAGCCTATATAATTTTATTAACCAAGGTCACCCCGATGAATTCAATAAAAAAATCATTTAAGAATCACTATGCACAGTATTTTTTAATCAGTCCTGGTGCATTATGCTTATTTGATATTTATTCTCATTAAAAATGACTCACTCACTTATGGCAAAGAAAAAAAGAAATCAAATAGATCATTTTTCTCATGAGAAAATAAGTATTTGCAGTGCAGTAAATCACTTTCACTAAGCAAGTCAAAACTCACACCTTCACGGAGGAGATGGTATAGCACATTCTACTTAGAAAGACCCTGGGTCAAATCCCACCTTGGCCAGTGACACTGTAGAAATTTCTTACTCTGAGACTCAGCATCATCATTTGTAACCTAAAAATGATACTAATACCTAACTCATGGAGTTGTTGAGATGACTAAATGCATGTAAACCATTAAACATAATGTCTAGTACACTAAGCATTCAGTAAGTATCAGTTTAACTACTGTTGTTACTATATTTTTAATTACCAAAATCAAGGAATGAAAAGTAAGACCCTAATGTTTCTTTCCTTAATTCTACATGTAATTATTTCCTTGTGCCAAAAAAGTCCCTTCTTTGTGTCTTTCTTTTCATAAAAACACACACACACACACACAAAAAGAAACACCTCTCTTTCTCCCAGAGAAGGCAAGTATTAGACCCTGTGTGGAGAGTATGCCCATCACTTTCTCAAGAATTGGATTGTTCTAAACATTTTCATTCTCTCATTGCATCTTCCATCCTCGTTCTCAAGGGGTCAGATTAACAAGGGAATCAGCATTCTTGTTCCCTAACTTTAAGAATAGGAGTCAGAATTCCCAGTCTAGAGGGGTCCCTTTGAGTAGCTAGGAAGCATCTCTAACCAACAGGCAAGAAAGAGCAGCCATTGATGGAACAAATAAGTGATTTGCATTTCCAAGGATGTGGGGAAACATATTAGTTATAATTAGCAAACATGCAGAGTCCCTGCGACAGCTTCACTTTACAAACCTTTGAATGTTTGACAAGAAAAGGTCATGTTTTGTAAAATCCTCAAAAGGTCATTCAATAACAAATCACATGAATGAAATCGCAAGGGTTCAGGGAGGTGAACAGAAACACCACAGGCAGTAAAGTGCGTTTTCAAGGTAAACAAGGAAAGAGGGAAAGCGGCTTGCCTCAGCTCTGGAAGGAGAGAAATAGAAGCAATCTCTAATTTACCAAACACTGTAATTTCAAGACATTTTCTCAGTACTTGGTGGTTTAGCAGGGAATGGTATTTCTCATGTTCAGCTCACTTGGAGGATTATCAGATAACAGCCCACCAACATTTCAACAGTTCTTCAAAAGGTCTAGGCTGACCTTAGCCAAGGCTTTCTTTCTTATATTTCATTTTATAAATCTCATGAGTGGATTCCACTTAAATCGGTGGCTGCATGCGTGGGATGCATGTACCCACACCCACACACCACCGTGGAAGGCCCCATGCAGCACACACACCCCAAATCTGTAAACTCTAGCCCCAGAAGCCTCCTCTGGCACTTTGACCTGCTCATAACCTCTTTCTTCCCAGGTCTATTTTCTTCTTCAACAAGAGCCAGCCCCACATCCCTCACAGTCAGGAATAACAAAGGCTTGTGTATATGGGGTAATTTGGCTGCAGGATCAGTGGGGAGGCAAGAGCAGATGATACATCTGATCCATAGGTTGAAGGCACAATTCAGATGTGCAGAGCTCACGGGATGGGGGCGCTCCTAGGGACAACTGCTTTCCAGAAAGCAGGGCCAAGGTGTGAGGGTGGGGGTTATCTTCTAGGCTGCTTCAGACTTGGGCACACCCTTCACATTTAAAGTATTGGGTGTGAAGATTAAAAATGTGGTGCAGCCCTAGCCAATTTGGTTCAGTAGATAGAGCGTCGGCCTGCAAACTGAAAGGTCAAGGTTCGATTCTGGTCAAGGACACATGCCTGGGTTGAGGGCTTGGTCCCTAGTGGGGGGCATGCAGGAGGCAGGCAATCAATGATTCTCTCTCATCACTGATGTTTCTCCTTTTTTAATATACAAGTCCTTTGGTTGATCTCTTACTGCCCCACCCCAACCCCGCCCCAGCCTTCCCACTCCGCTGTAATTTGACAGTCTGATGTTTCTACCTCTCTCTCACTCTTCCTTCCTCTCTGAAATCAATAAAAATATATTAAAAAAAAAAGAATGTGGTGCAAAGATTGTGCTACAGCCTGAGAAGCCAAGCAGACCAGAAGCAGAGACCCCAGACATACTAGAACCGTGGTCAGCAAACTGCGGCTCTCGAGCCACATGCAGCTCTTTGGCCCCTTGAGTGTGGCTCTTCCTAAGCCTTAGGAGTACCCTAATTAAGTTAATAACAACGTACCTACCAATATAGTTTAAGTTTAAAAAATCTGGCTCTCAAAAGAAATTTCAATCGCTGTACTACTGATATTTGGCTCTGTTGACTAATGAGTTTGCCAACCATTGTCCTAGAAGGAAGTCACTCAACAGAGCCCTTGGAAAAAGAAGCCAGCATCCTAAGGAAGAAGCACAGGACATGGAGTTGGCAGATCTAGCATCTGGCTTGCTCAGCAGTAACCTTGAGCAGATTCATTTGATGTTTCTGGGGCTCACGTTTCCCATTTGTAAAATGGGTTAATACTTCCTCTTGCTTACTTCCAAAGCTAAGGTCCTTGGGATAAAATAAAAGGACAAGTAACCAGAGAAAGTCATGTGTTATTTTCCACCAGCAGGGACTTGAGGTGAAAGTCCAGACTCTCATCTGAGAACCACTCTCTGGAGTCCTGCTCTGCCCAGTATCACAGCCATGTGGGGGGGCTACTTAAATCTAAGTTTTAATTTAAAAGTACATGAAATTTAAAATTCAGTTCCTAAGCCGCAGTAGCCACATTTCAAGCATTCAGGAGCTACACGTGGCTAGTGGCTTCCATACAGGACAGGAAGGATACAGGAAACTGCCATCACTGCAGAACATTCTATTGGGTGGCACGCTCAGACCTACCTGTTTTAGATGGAGGACAGCCATGCCAACCTCTCCCCGCCACCACCCCACACTCTCCATGTACATCCCACATTATCTCAGCCACCTGCATTCCACATTCAGCGTAAGACCCCCCTCCATGTACAGCCCTGACTGATGGTTCAAGCGTGTACCTCTCACCTTTACGTTTACCTGCCAACCATGAAGGCCCACCAGTTTGGCAACTGTTTGATCAGAATGACGGTCAGAAACAGGACACCTCACTTTGTCTTCCTTGCCAACTATTTTAGCTTATTTGCCACGAGTACAGGGTATAATTAATATCACACAGGAGCCGGCATTGTCATTTTTCAAATCATTTCCCTGGAAATGTTCTACACCTCTTAATGGCCCTGCTAATGCTGTAGCTGTCATGTTTTGGACAGCTGCACTTTTACAAGACAAACTCTGCAGCGCCAGGAGCCTCTCTGCAGACTTCTCAGCTCAGAGGCGCAGAGGCTGCGAACGCCAGCCGGCAAGGGCTAGATGGAAATCTTTGATTAATTTTTTTACCTCTTGGTGCTGACTGCTCCTCAAGTGTCACCTTCCCGGCTTCCATCCCCAGCGACCTCATCCCTTCATGCCCTCTTCCTCTGGCCCCCTACCCCCACCTCCTCTCTCCTGTGCCACCTGATGGACAGGGATGAGTGAAATAAGCTGGAGTCATACAGCTGATTAAAGCCAGGGCACTCTGCCCAGAGGTGCAAAGGCTTAAACATCTGGATGGAAACCAGGCCTCATCCTAAATGCCCACACACTGAAAAATCATGGCCCTTCATGCCTATTTAATTTTATTTCTCAGAAATATGCTCAGATAACTTCTAGCACACTGTTTAGATTTTTCTATATACTGGATATATATATATGAGAAAGACTGGGGCGGGAGAAGGACAATGAAAAGAGGGCTAAATATGCAGCGGCCACAGAGCCATGCACAAGGCAAGCAAGGACAATCTGAGCCACACCAAGTATGCACTAAGGGATACGAATGAAGACGTTTTCAAACAAGATGAAGAAAATCACCAGGGTGTTTTTAGGGAGTAACAGCATTCTGCTACTGCTTTTTTATTGGTGAAAATATTTTTTTTGATAATCAGTTTAGAGTAAAGGGGATTGTCAGAGTTGGATGTCATAGTTCGTTCTGCCCAGAAAATAGAACTACACTGTCCGACCCTGTCCCGAAGAGCCTGCTCTGCTGAGGCTCCGTCTTAAGGAGCTAAAACGAGATGCCTGACAAGGAAGCCATAGCCATGCTCGGGACACGCTGTCTTTTAGGCTAAACAGCAACGTTGACTCTCTGCTCCTTTAATACTGTGTTTATTAGTGATCCGCAGCCCATGGAGAGATGAACGCACAACTTCCTTTCACGCTGTGTCTGCAAAATGCTACAGAAAGTTGGACTCATCAGCGAAGCAGCAGGTCCCTTGGTTGAAACCAGCCAGGCCAGAAAAGTGACGTGAACAGGATGCTGCTAAACATGCACAATCCGAAAATGCACACTGTATTCTCTTCTGCATGATTTGCTGCCATTTAAAAGACAATAAACAGCAACTTTATATTGCTAACAACATGTCATTTAAGGTTTGCTGTTGCTCAACATCAAGAAAAATCAATGCCGGCTCTACGGGGGCAAAAACCCGAGAACTGAGCTCCATCTCAGGGCTGTTTGAACTCATTTCCTTTCTCCACGGCTGCCCCCTGCACTCCCCCTCAGGCGTCCCCTCGCAGCGGGCTGACAGCTTGACACATTGACAGCTCGCACTGAATGACAACTGATTTGTACAAATTTCAAGCCTTATAAATCTACCTGTCACAACAACAACATAAAAGCGCCCAGGCCCAGCAGGTAATTCAGAAAAAGCTTCCCTTGACAGCACTTTCTGAAAAGCAATGGCGTGCCTCCTGCCAAAAATTCCAACTATCATCCTTGTATAACTTTGAATAAAAATTCAGGGCCCATTTTCTTGCCAACAGGCTACCAATCGTCTTATTTAAAGATTAAAAAGAGTGAACGGGAGAGAGGAGGGGAAAAACATCCACACAATTTCATTTTATACTGATATGAAAGTAGCACCACCTGCTATGCCAGGATTACCACACCATTTTCCTCGCCGGTGCTCAGAGGGAGTAATGAGTGAGGCTTTTTACGGTATTTAAACAATATCCCAAATTGCAGGGGCTGCACCTTCCAGTACCCTCCCCACTCACCTGGGACCAGTGCTGCTCCAGAACAAGGTGGTTTGACTGGTGGGGAGCTGGGAGGCAGGGGTCTGAGGTCGCTGGCTGTTGTTTAAGCAAAACGGCCCCAAGATTTCTCCAAGACAAAGGACCTTCACGGGTCCGGGGCCCCACCTCTCCTGACCACTTTTCTTACTAAAATGATCCAGATAGATCAAGATAAACCAAAATATTTATCAAAGTATTATTTTTGTCAGTGCATCTTTATCACAAAACCGTCACCGAAATTGAGCCTCTGAACTTGGTTGAGAGGCATGGTTTTATAATCATATGTAACAACGAAGAAAAAAATATTCTAACAAAATAAGGTACTTCAAAGTAGAGAAACAGACAGACAATAAGTACATGAGCATTTAAACAAGAAAGAGCAGTTTATAAAAACAAGTGTTTATCTTTATGGCTGCTATTAGCCCTTCTAATTCCATTCAATAACGAGAAAGGGATAGCTGAAAGGTGGGTGGCATAATTTCTCATGTTCTCATTGCTCATGTAAAATCTCTCAGGAGACTCACAGACGGGAAAACAAACTCAGTCCTGCCTTTGAGGACTTGTTATAAGGGCATGTTGAATCAGGGTGCGAAGGAGGCTCCCGGGAAGAAGATAGGGGACTAACAATGAAGCCAAAGTGAGCGTCCATCCAATTGGGCAAACTCAGAAGCAACAATGGCGCCACCAAAGAATCCTGTCACAGTGCAAGTCCCTCCTCCTCAGCAGGGGCCAGCAAAGGTAACTGGAAAACAGACACTGGATGGGCGTTTTGGTCTCTACTCCTGGCTTCCCCATTTAGGAGTCTTGTAACTTTGGGGGAGTTTTATTTATGTTCCCTGTACTTCACTTTCACCATCTGTATCATAATCATATCTACCTTAGAAGAGGATTAAATAAGAAGTTTTCTTCATCCTGGCCAGTTGGTTGGAGCGCAGTCCCATACACCAAAAGGTTGCGGGTTCCAATCCCAGTCAGAGCACAAATCTAGATTGTGGGTTTGAGCCCAGTCAAGGCGTGTGCAGGTGCAACCGATGATCATTTCTCTCTCACATCAGTGTTTCTCTCTCTCTCTCCCTTTTTCTGAAATCAATAAACATATCCTTGGGTGAGGATAAAAAAAAGTTTTCACAGTAAAGAATGTGTTCATTAATTCATTGACATAGACATGGATACATATATAAAAACATTTAAAGTGATAAACACATTATCATATTATAATATAAGTATTATTAGTACTCTCTTCAAGATGCCACATATAGTTGCTTTTCGTTCATGAAGTTATAAACTTCCAATGTAGGGTTCATTTTTTTTAAAGTAGGGAATCATACCCTAAAAATGATGTAACTCATTTGATTCAAATGTGCAAATAAGTGATCAATGTATCTGGAATGAATTTCTTTATTACCATATATTTTATAAAGTTCTTTGTCTACTCTTTTAACTTGCTTCTTCATTAGCTTACAACCATCCAGTGTGTGTCAGAAAAAATATATGTATTAATTCAAAAGCACATAAGTTGCACGGTTTGAACACATTTATCACTGAGAAATACTATAAATATGTGAATTGCAAGGGGATAAAAACAACATATATACATGTAATATACACACAAATATGTAAAACATTATATATACATATGTATATATATATAGAGAGAGAGACAGAGAGAGAGAGAGAGAGAGAGAGAGAGAGAGAACGAGCAATAGAATATTTTGGCCCAAATTATAGCTGATGTATTAGCTGGCAAATCTTGAGATTAAAGAACAGAATGCAATGTTATGATTTGAGATTTGCCATAAACCCAACATCAACATCAGCTGAACCTTAAAATATAACTGAGATTAAAAGTACCCAAATTACATGAAATGATATCCACTCTGTCACATTCTTGGTATTAGCTTCTCAATTTGGATCATATCAAGCCTGACAAGAGCCAACTGAACTTCAACAATCAGCAAATCCATGATTTTGTAACTATTTATATGACCAAGAGCAAGTATTTTGATTATAAACCATTAGTGTCGATTAGTAAATAAAATTGGATTTGAATTTTACAAACATGTTTGAATTTCAGAAGATTCATATATCATGCTAAAAACCCAAAGTCAAGCCCTAACCTGTTTGGCTCAGTGGATAGAGCGTCAGCCTGCGGACTGAAGGGACCCAGGTTTGGTTCCGGTCAAGGGCATGTACCTAGGTTGTGGGCACATCCCCAGTAGCGGGTGTGCAGGAGGCAGCTGATCGATGTTTCTCTCTCATCGATGTTTCTAACTCTCTAATCCTCTCCCTTCCTCTCTGTAAAAAAAATCAATAAAATATATTAAAAAATAAAATAAAAACCCAAGGTCAAACTAAATTTTTATGTGGTAAAATAACTGGTGAACCATAAAGCAAAACAACTACACATTAAATCTTTGTAGAATAAGATGGAGAAAAGACAAACAACTACCTATAAAATTGATAAGAGAATGATAATTACATTAACTAAACCCGCCTTCTTTTTCTTCTTTCATCAATTTTAAGGCGAACATAGACCAGGTGAGTCAATGATAGGAAAAAAACAAACAAGGCATCTCAGTTAAAGTTCAACTTCAGACCAATATCCACCCAGAGCTAGTAAATTAGATTATTCCAACGTTAACCCTTCTCTTCCCAACAGCCCATGTTAGGCCTAACAAAATGATAAATTACATTTCTGTTTACTATTGTCTTCCTGACATCAATCACCAAGATTTAACAAACACTATCTCGCATATGCTGGGATCCCCCCTACTATGACCAATTAAATAACAAATCAGTCAGTGGAGAATTGCAGGGCTGACAAAGGCATAATCAAGTACAGTGCTGGTCAGATAAGTCACACATTGGCCCACTGGGAGTTTGCTTAGGAAGAAACAGTTATGAAACTTGAGATGCAAAACACAGGATGTCTATGTGTCGTCTTTGATATTTGCGTGTGTGTGGTGCCTACTTGTTTCCCATGCAGTAACCAAGAGCAGTGCTTTCAAACCTATTAGCCTACCAAGTTTTGTGTGTGTTTTCCTTTTTCCTAAGAGGCTCCTCGCTTAGCTGATTATTTTCTCTATCTGAATAAGAGCCAAACTTGGAATCTCAGAATGTCATCCACCTGTCAGTCATCAGTCCCTGGAAGCTGATAGGCTTTTAAACCAAAAAGTGGTATTACCTTGTGACCTAGACGAAAGTACCAACTGCCACTCACTAAGAAAACCCCTTGGCCTTTGACAGCTGCCCAGTGCCCCAGATCGGAGCTACTCTGCTTCCAGATGAACCCATGCTTGCAACTCCCCTAAGGGCATTCTACATGGCCCATCAGCAGGCGCATCCACAGTGACCAAGGGCTAAATGTTCAGACCTTCAACCAACACATTGAAAATAGTGGCTGAGTTCCTACTGCCCATGGATTTCTGTCTATATTTGCTGGAACAAAAGGAACAACGTCACCCAATCTTTCCCACAGAACAAGTGGTCACAGAGGCATTTTCCTGCCACCTGAGACCATCTGAGAAGCACACATCATGAGTCACTATGGCCTCCTCAGCTCCACTTACAGAAAAAGTCATATCTGAGCCCATAAGCTATTTAATCAGGTGTCACCCACCCAGTCTGTCGGCCACCAGAAGACCAGGCGTGGCTTCTCTGGCACCTACCAGGGGGACATGGGAAAGCTGCCAGGGAAATAAAGGTGAGGGGATCCACACATCTTCTGTCGTGAACTTCCATGGAATCGGTAAATTTTTACCACTTAAGACAAATCATGTTATTTGTAACTGTCAGAAGAAGGAAAATCTGTAATTGTTAGGGGGATGAAGCCTGTGCAAATTCCTTCCTGTGCAAAGTGAACAGTCAATCACTTTTATAAGGACAGCAACAACTGAAACTATCCATTCGTATACTTTCCTTTAGTCAACAATATTACCTTTAGTAATCTGGGGAATGTGCATCCATAAATTACAGAAAGTGTTATTGCATTGCTGAATAAACAGCAACATTTCCATCAGCAGCAGCAGTGGCAGCCCCACAAAGGTATAACAAACAGACTCAATCATTTTCTTGTCAAGCTTTGCAATGACTGCAGAGTTTACTGCTGGAGATAATGTTGCTTTCCTCAGCACTGTGTGCCAAACTGCAAACTGCTTATTAAAACAAAACCTCTTTTTCGGAGCAGCATGAGTTGGATAATCACTTATTGCACTCAAGAAAAAACAGGTTTGGTGCCCAGAGGAGGTTAGCAATCAGGCATATGTGTTAACATTTGGTTGGTAAAAACTGGTTAAAAAATAAATTATCTGACATTGGGCTGGGAGATGGAAGGAGTTCACCTATTAACATCACTATCCCCAGGTGAACTACTTCCCTCATGATGTCATTCAGTGCTTTGCTGTGTTTCAAAGTACCAAGCTGGAGTGCTTGATGGGAGCTTTGGAGTGGGGAGCTGGGAGGAGGAAGGAGGAAGGGGACGAAGAATGAAAGGAAAGCAGAAATGAAATGCAGCCTGCTGGCGAAATGAAGGAATCTCTGGAAGAAAGCGTGTTCCAGGGCAGGAGGAGACTGAGGAAAAGAGCAGGGGGAAGCCAGGGAGCGTTAAGAACTAGGCATTTGCGACTCAACTATTTCTGAAGACAGCACCTATTATTACTCTCCGAAGAAATGGCTTGACATAACTAAGCCAGCGATAGCACTGAAAAACCATCCTCAATTCCTCTCGCTTAAAATAGATTGACAGCCATTTTAGTGAATCTGGGGAACAGGGAGGGTGAAGCAGAGTCCGGGAGGCCTGCTGTGTCAGGAGAGCTGCTCTTGGAGGAAAACCATTATTCCTGACGATGCAGTAGCTGCCCCCATACCTCTCCGTGTTTCTTTTTCCTTCTCATGCCCACTCAAGATGAAATGCTATCAAAGCAGGCACACCCTGTCTCCTTGGCCCACCCTTCCACTGTCTCCATGCAGCCAACAGCCCTGTGGGACAGGGTATGAGCTGTGCAAGAGGAGAGCCTAGACCACTGATGGCGAACCTTTTGAGCTCGGCGTGTCAGCATTTTGAAAAACCCTAACTTAACTCTGGTGCCGTGTCACATATAGAAGTTTTTTGATATTTGCAACCACAGTAAAACAATGATTTATATTTTTGATATTTATTTTATATATTTAAATGCCATTTAACAAAGAAAAATCAACCCAAAAAATGAGTTCGCGTGTCACCTCTGACACGCGTGTCATAGGTTCGCCATCACTGGCCTATACTCTGGATGCCCCCTCAGAACAGGAAATGAGGCTTTGAAGACTTTATTATAACTTTATCCACCATCTGGGGCTGGCTTGACGCTTATCAGTGCTCTAAAATGAGAATGAGAAAAAGTAACACCACAGACGTAGAGTGGAAAGGCAACTGCAGTCACTGCCACTCAACTTCAACAATAGAAGGGAGGCAAATACAGGTCAGCACCGTCCACTTTCCTGGGAGGGTGGTCAGTCCAGCTCTCACCACACTCCTCCCTGCCTTAAACCTGCGGACCAAGAGCTGTCCCAACCCAGCTCGTTTCTCTCTGCCACCTTAGGGCCTAACATCATGCCGTTTCCTCTGCCTGGAAAGCTTTCTTTCCCTTTGCTTGGTTCATTATTCACATCGTTAGTCACTTCCTCAGAGAAAGGTTTTCCCCTTCCGCTCAACCTAACCCAGGCCCCTACTCCCCTATAACCCTCCACCATCCCCCCTGCTTTTCTTTTGACTTTTATCCAAATCACTACTTCTACCTGCGATTATATCATTTATGAGAGTTTATTCCTGTCTCCTATGTTTAGGACCTGTCTCCTCTATGAGAAGGTGAACTCTGTATAGGCAAGGCCTTCATTTTATTCCGAACGATATCCCCAGCACCTAGAATAAGGCCCAGCACCCAGGAGGTGCTCAATACATATTTGATAAATTACTTATAAACCGTTCCAAAATTGCAGAGAAAATACCCTCATGTGTCAGAGACCTCTGTCAGACTCCACAACACTCTCTGAGTGGAAACTGTGAGTCCCACTCACGACAAACACTGTGGAGAACCTTTTTAAATAGATGATAAATTCAATGCAGAAAAAATCAACTGAATATAAAGCCCAAAAAAACTTCATGACAAAACAGAAATAAAGCTAACAAAAAGACACTAAAAAGAAAACAGAAAGCAACCAAAAACCATGGGGAGAAATGCAACTTTATCACAGAAAAAGGACTAATCAGATACAGACAAGGTACACGCAGCATATGCACAATTAAATGCACACATGAAAACAGTCATATGTACACAAAGAGCTATGGAAACAATCACAAAAAGGAGAAAAGCCCAACGGGAAAGTGGACAAAAACACCGTTCACAGGAAAGGAAATAGAAATGCCTCTTAAATATATAGTAGGATACTTAACCTCATTCATAATAAGAGAAATGGAAATTAAAACACTGAGAAACCATTTTTTTTAACCCACCAGACTGGCAAGAATCCAAAAGTTTAATCACACACTCTACTGGCGAGGCTGTGAGAAAACAGGCATGCACCTAACATTGTTAGTGAGGCTGCAAATTAGCCTCACTCTTAATGAGTGCAACTTGGCAATGTCTATCAAAAAATTACAAATGCATATGCCCTTTGACCCAGCATGTCTATTTCTGGGAATTTATCCTATAAGATACACTTGCAAACATTCAAAAACGGTAGTGTAAGGTCACTGATTGTAGCTCGGTGACAGTGAAAGGAAGAGCACAAAGCACAATGCCGTCAATAGGGGATTGGATAAACAAATTATGAATTCATACAGTGGAACGCTACGCACCTATAAAAATCAATGGAAACGCCCTCTATGTTCTGATATGGAAAGGTATTTTTATTAAGTATAAAACACAAGGGGCAAAATTATATGACTAGAAGGCTATCTTTTATATAAATGGGGAAGGAATAAGTCTTTACTTAATGTTGTCCACGGGTTCTTGGAATTGCAGCAAAATGACATACAATGAAACCAGTTTTACTGGAGGCTAATTAATATAAAAACAAGACTTAAGTTCCTACACCATCTCATCAATGATATCATGAAACAATATTGAATGAAGTGATGTTATTCCAGAGCCTTCCATATTTAATTTTGCTTGTAGATACAAAATTTTGAAAACTGAAAAAAATATAAAAGGAACCAAAAATAGTTGCCTTTGGGGTGTGGACAGGAGAAGATAAGGAACAATATGAGGAGGAAAATTTTTCATAATCTTTCATGTCACTTAAGTTTCAAATCATATGGGGGTGTTATCTATTCCAAAATTAAAATTGATTTTTAAAAAACTCCATTCACAAAGTATGAGTATTTTAAAAGTCAAAAAACACAGCTCAGTTTGGGAAAGAAAGACCCTAGTGGGAAAGAGCTCACATGAACTGGACAAGAATAAGCAGAGGTGGGAAGTTTCTAGGCCGTCTGGCTTTGAATTGACCAACAGGTTAGTTAGTATAACACACACTCGACACACATTTGACAAAAAGACTGCAGCCCAGTTGGTCCACTTTCTTTCTTTGGTCATTCCTTGATTTTCTGGGTATCTGGTGGCACACTCCACGGGTCCTCTCTCTTTCTGCCTGTTCCCCCGTCCTCCCAGCGATGTCTTGCTTAAATCCCTCTGCCCAAGCTTCTGTTCGGCCTTGCAAATAAATCCTCTCACTTCACGCCTCTAAAACCCCACAGCTCACACTTAACCCCATCAGTCTTGCTTCTCTCTGATCTTGCTGGGTTCACAGCACGGGACCAGGCCAGTAGCATGGTACTACCTTGAGATTATCAGTGAATAAAAGAAGATCAAAGGGAAACGGTGTCTAGTTTCACTAAGAAAATATAAGCCAGTATCCTTTATCATCTCTTTATCAAGCATTCAGTAGTACAAAAACAAGGTCTTAGAGACAGGATTTTGGGGGTTGTAGAAGAGATAGCGGCAAGCATTTTCTCTTTTAAGGGTGCCAGTTCTGCCCACTGCCCAGATGAAGGAGAGCACCAGAAGGAACACTTTTGCTCACGACCTTGGCTGACTGGGGATGTGCGGGCACTCAGCTGAAGGGTGGCCGTCCATAGAGGCCAGAATCCTCTCATGTTAGGTTAGAGCCATCTATCTCCCCAGCCTGTCACAACACCTTGGGGCCTAATTCTGTCATTCAAAGTTACTATTTTAGATTGTCCCTGTTTCAAATTATCCTAAGACTTGACCAGCAATTGCCTTAGCCATGGCATCTCTCATAGAACCATGAACAGAAGAGTGTGGTATATATATATATCATTAGAGACTCTAAAGCAGCGGTTCTCAACCTGTGGGTCGAGACCCCTTTGGCAGGCGAACGACCCTTTCACAGGGGTCGCCTAAGACCATCCTGCATGTCAGATATTTACATGATGATTCATAACAGTAGCAACATTACAGTTATGAAGTAGCAATGAAAAATAATTGTATGGTTGGGTCACAACATGAGGAACTGTATTGGAAGGGCCAGAAGGTTGAGAACCACTGCTCTAAAGAAATGCCACTTGATCTATTCATTTTATAACACACACCTTTTTTAATACAGTTTTGGGTAATTATATGTGTAATTAGCAAAGTGGTTTTAAATGTGTGAGTTTAAATAAAGACATCAATTAAAAGTAATAATGCATTATCTTCATATTATTTGTCTTCAGGGACCACTAAAATATGCAATAGGTTTCTGTAAACAGAAAAAACATACAAACTTGAATATTGTATTTTTACATCCTTTGCAAACCACTATCAAAAGCTACTATGAAGCCAGAACCGGTTTGGCTCAGTGGATAGAGCGTCGGCCTGCGGACTGAAAGGTCCCAGGTTCGATTCCGGTCAGGGGCATGTGCCTTGGTTGCGGGCACATCCCCAGTAGGGGGCGTGTAGGAGGCAGCTGATCGATGTTTCTCTCTCATCGATGTTTCTAGCTCTCTATCCCTCTCCCTTCCTCTCTGTAAAAAATCAATAAAATATATTTTAAAAAAAAAAGCTACTATGAATGTAAATTTCTGTTTAGCCTATATGCATCCTGCCCCAAGTTCTTTATCAACGGAATCCAAATGAACGTGATTTTATCATAGATGAAAAATACATCTTGACAGGTATATGACACAACTAAAACTTTCATACTCTGCTGATGGAAATATAAGTTGGCACAACCACTTTGGAAAACTGTTAGGCAGTACATTCTAACAACAAACAACACATACACTCTATGACCCAGCAATTCCATCCCTCGGTATGTATCCAACAGAAAGGGATATGCATGTTCATCAAAAGATAGGCAAGAGGTTCATAGCAGCACCATTCATAATAGCCAGAAATTACTGGGAAACAATCCAAACGTCCATCAACGGTAGAACAGCTTTTTCCTTAATTTTGGCAAATCCATACTACAGAATACTATGTAGCAATGAATATACAAACCATGGCTACATCCACATGAATTATACCTCATATATGGTAGAGCAAATGAAGCCAAAAGCAGAAGAGGGAATGCTGTATAATTCTGTTTACATAAAGGTTTAATACAGGCAGACCTCATCGCTGCTGTCAGAGCACAGGACAGAGTCAGTGACCCTTGTTGTGGGAAGGGGTACAAGTAGTACCTGGAACAGACACTCGGGGAGCTTTCTGGTTCTGGTGTCAGCAATGCCCTAAATCCTGATCTGAATGCTGAATACACTGGTGTGCTCACTTTGTGATGATTAATCAAGCTGGGCACTTAGGATTTGTGCACTTTTTTGTATGTATGTTATACATCAACAAAACATTTCTTTTAAAATATTTTTTTTAAATTGCTTGCAATTACTCTTCAAAGTGTCAGGTACCTGAACTGCTGCACCAAAGTTAGAGGAACCCTTAATTCCTATCATTAGCTCCTGACATGTCCAAATGATTCTTTGGCTACTTGTTCATAATGGAATCAAAAGGCACTAATCTCATTATCGCCTGTCAGCAGGCACTGTCAGAATGCTGTTGGCCATTAGTCTCCCACTGCTGCAATCAGTCAGAGACTTGCAAAGCACCCAAAAGGAGACAAAAAATAGTGCTACTTTAGTTCTTCTCTCATCCCACACACCTTTACCAACTTCGTGCCAAATCCTCCATACGTAAGGCCAAAGGCTGCCTTCTCCAAGAGGCCATCGCAGACCTCTCTTTCCAACAAGACTCCCATTCTCTGAACAAAATTCCTGCACGTTCTCTGTGAAACATCCATCCACACATCCATCCACACATCCATCCAAACATTTCTTGATCACCTACCACGTGCCAGACTATGTGCTCAAGGTATGAAATTGAGCAAGGCGGAATTCCTTTTCTTGAGGTGGTCACAGTATTGTATGGAAAACAGACACAAGAGCAGGATTATAATGAGAGACACATATAGAGAATAGTTGGAACATAAAAAAGAAATGGGTAAGCCAAGTTTAAGGGGGGGATTAATTCCTAGAGGAGGTTTCACATAAACATGCCTTAAAGAATGAGTGGAAGTCAGCCAGTCAAATTAAGATGACGACAGCTCCTAGCAGAGGGCATCTCATGAGTAAAGATATGGAAACAATAAAAGACCTGGTGTGGGGATATGGGTGCTACCACATGGGGAACTACAGGCAGCCCCATATAATGAGAGAGTAAAATCTGAAAAAGATCAGAGAGAGAGAGAGAGAAGATCACAAAGGTATCTGTAAACCATGTGAAACACGTCAGACTTCACACCAGAGAAGAGCAGTCACTATGGGTGGTGAGCCAGGGAATGGCAGGGTCAAGTTTGTCATCAAGGAACTGTCTGGAAAATGGAGAAAGGGGCAGGGAGGTATCATCATAGACCTGCTTGAACCAAAACACTTTTGAAGTAGGGCTGGAAAGGAGAAAAATTCAAGAAATGTTTAGGTGGTAAAACCAGAAAGACTTAGTGACTAATTTGGTGTGGTGTGAAAGTGGGGAAGGAGAAAGGAAAGTCGATGAAAACTGACAGGTTGGTGACAACAATTGAAAAAAAACATCCAAAAGGAAGAGAAGGCAGGGGTAGCCAGAAGGAAGGTGATGAGGTCAGCACTGGAGGTACCAAATGTGAAATGCCTAGGGAACCTCAGGGAATATGAATACCAGTG
>NW_006292343.1:369602-382446 GCF_000327345.1 Myotis davidii | reverse complement strand
GCAGGAAGAAACTTCGGCTAAAGGTAGAGAAGGACACATCAGCACATACTTGAAACTGAAATCCTGGAGTGTATGAAATCACAGAATGCATGTGGTGTGCAAATAGTGAACCGAGGACTTGGTAACACCAACATTAAGGAAGGAGTGGAAGAAGAAGGGTCTATGAATAGGACAGAAGAGGAATGGGCAGAAAGGTCACTCAGTGAATCAGAGAAGTGTAATGGTATCAATGCCAAGGCAGTGGCAACTTTCAAAACATCAGTGATGAATTAGTAGTCCCAAGTGAAGAGGTCCAGAGGCCCAGGAAGTCATTGATGACTTCAGTGAGAGATTTCAGACGTCAGGTCACTTCCAGCAACATGGCAGAGCAGGCTCATATAAACCTACATCACAACACCCTTAAAGAAACCTGGGTGAAAGATAACCCACCCCTAAACTTCTAATACACAGCAGCACTTGGGAGGAAGGGGGAACAGAGAGAGAAACTGCCAAGCAAGAGAAACAAAGACTAAAACCCAAGTCTGCACAAGGGGAGCCCATGACAACATCAGACGGGATATAAGCCCTAGGATCCAGGTATTTAATGTCCTCGAAGGGACAGGACATGTTGCTTTGGGTCCGCACAAAATGGGGAGCTGGAACTAAGAGTTCCAAGGACTGAAACATATATGACAAAAGGATAAGAGAAACTTTACCTACCAGCCCAGAAAAACAATAAGAAGGCATGCTGTTTTTCAAGGCTCTGGGTAGAAAAGAAAAAAAAAAAAGCCCCATACAAGAAACTAAAATTCCAAGCCTGCACTACCCAAAGTGAAGAGTAACTGTATTTCAAATCCAAGTTGAAAAATAATATAAAACTGGTGCTAGAAAGCTCTGTTTTCTTTTAAAAAATAGTGATTGCTCCCCAACCAAGGGCCTAAGAGACAACACGTGACAGATATAAGCTCATACTATAAAGAAAATTATAAAAAATAAGGAAACAAATAATTATGAGGGAGATTCAGCCGCCATAAATGGGAAAACGGGAAGTTATAGAAAATCGGAAAAGCCATAAAATAAGAATTAAAAGGTATAGGAACTATTATGAAATGAGACACTATGGGGAAAACATAATAGACTATTAAAAGCAAACATAGTCCTCAAAAATAAAATTTCACGTATGAGCTCAACAGAGTACAAGACACCAATGAAAAGAGAATTTGTGAAATAGAAGGTAAATATGAAAGATTATCCAAAATTCAGCATGGGGAGATAAAGACATGACTATAGGAAATAAAAACCATGTGGCAAAGGGGACAGAATAAGATCCATGATATAAACTAATAGGCATTCCAGAAGAAGAGGGGGGGGGGGGAAATGGAGGAAAGGCAATAAAAAAAATGAATACCTGAGGATTTTCCAGAACTGGGGAAAAATAAGTGCATGAATTCTTAGCTTGAATAAGGTCACTGAGTCCTAAGGATTTTAAATAAAATATAACTACACATTGATTATATGTTATATGTATAATATGTATTATGAAAACACTCAAAGCAAGGAGAAAAAAATCTTTAAAACAAGAGAGGGAAAAGATTATTCTCAAAGAAATAAAAAATTTAGAGCAGACTTCTCATAGGTAACAGTAAATTATAGAAGACAATGAAATCTCTATCAGTCTGCATGGGCTGTCATAAAAAATATTATACACTCAGGTGGTTTAAACAACAGACATTTATTTTCTCACAGTTCTGGAAGTGAGAAGTCCATAGGTGCTGGAAATTTTGGAGATATATATATATATATATTGATTTCAGAGAGGAAGGGAAAGGGAGAGAGATAGAAACATCAATGATGAGAGAGAATCATTGACCAGCTGCCTCCTGCACACCCCCACAAGTCCACAAGCAGGGCACGCACCTGACTGGGAATTGAACTGGTTCATAGGTTAACACTCAACCACTGAGCTACATCAGCCGGGTGAAAATTTGGTTGGTTTCTTTTGAGAACTCTCTTCCTGGCCTTCTCACTGTGTCCTCTCAGGACTTTCTTCTGGACTCATGCAGAGAGAGAGAGAGATCTGTTATCTCATCCTCTTCTTATAAGGCCATCAGTTTTATCAGATTAAGGTCCTACTCTTGTGACCTCATTGAACCTAATTCTCTCCCAAAGTTCCTATCTCTAAATACAGTCACATTGGGACTTAGAACTCCAGCATATAAATTTGGGAGGAGGGAAGGGACACAATTTAGTCTATAACAAAATATCTTCAAAGTCTTGAGAGAAAAATAATTATAAGCTAGAATTCTATACCCAGATCAACTATATTTACCCCTCAGGAATACAGCCAAACTAAAGACATGTTCAGACAAAATGATAAAATTCCTACATCAGAACCATCACTGAAAGATCTATTAAACTTAGCAGTACAATCACTGAAACTAGAAGGAATGAGTGAATAGAAGAAGCAATAAACCAACTAAATTGATAAAATATTCATTCAACAAATATTGATTAAGCGTTCTTCTATGTGCCAGGGTCTGTTATATTTGATGGGGATACCAATAATAAATAAAACAAAACCCCTAATTTGTTACATATAATCTACTAACCTTGTAGATGGTGATAAGTGCACTGAAGGAACATACAGCAGGAAAAGAGGACAGAGAGTAAAGAGAGAGGTTCTATTCTATATTTTTAACTCTAAATATGCACTGATTATTAAAAAGTAATAACAGTGGTGAATTGTGAGGGTTTAAAAATAAGGGAAACTTCTTTGGAAACAGAGGCAACAAGGATTATTTGAATCAGATAGGTTTTAAAGGCCCAGAAATCAGTACTGGAAAACCAGAGTCAAGTTTCAAGGCTCTTTCCATATTTCCTTTCTGCCACCTTCAATGTGCCAGCTTATCCCCAGACTATCAGACTGGAGTTACTAAAGTTCTCACGTAGACTCAATAGAATCTAGTGAAAGAAGCACAACAATCTCCTACTTGCAGGAGTCTCTTCTTAAAAGCAAAGACACCTTTCCCTGAAGTCTTTTGGCAGATTTTCCCTGTGCTTATTGGCCCAGACAGCATCACATGTCCATGTCTAAACCAATCACAAGCAAGGGAAATATGACCCCCCAATATTGGTCTTAAAACAATCCAGATCTAACCTCTGGAACTGGGTATAGGTAACATGGGGAAGGAGAGATACCCAGACAAAATCCAGCTTTTCTGGCAAGGAAGAAAGCTATGTCCATTGGGAAGCCCACGAACAGTGTTTGCCCCCTGCCCTTGTCATCTGCCTCAAAACTCACCACACATTGTTAAGTATGTGACACTGTGAGCACACCTTCACACAACATGGCAGAACATAACCATGGGAATTTGGGGGGGTGGGGGGGGACACTTTATGTTAATCTAATTATCTCTACAACTCCAACTGCTTTTACCAAAGCCCATACCATGTGCTCAGGAGTCTCATGCATGTTAACCAACCTATGTCTCTATTTGGCTAATTCAGTAACCAAACTACAAGAACAACAGGACTGTCCAACTAACCCCCAAAATCAATCCCTGAAGATGGTGGATCAGAACACTTCCCATAGAGGAGGCCAAACCATGGTCAATTTATGCAGATATGTAAAGCTTCACAGATGCTCCCATAAAAAATTCTCTCTCTTCAGGCTACTGAGCCACTTCTTAGGTAAAATGTCAAAGAAATGTGCCTTTAACTAAAGACCATTTCCAAATTATTTCAACATTATCAGTTTGGAGGGAGATTGTAGAAATGACTGACTAGAGTAGATTAAATGCTTTCATGTCTATGAGAAATTGAAGTTATGATCATGGAATTTTAGAGTCAAGTGGGACTTCTCAGAGATTTTAATAAGATTCCCACATTTCACAGATGAGATTTTGTGCAAGTCAGTAGCACCAAATCTGGCAATTTGACTTAATCCAAGAGAAACCTTTTAAATATCTCTGTTATTGCACTGCCCTAGGGACAGAGAGCATACATTAATCCAGCAATTCTCAACCTTTGTGGCAGTCACAGACCCAAATTTTGCATCCAATTTCAGATTGTTCCTGTTATGTGTATATGCACACAAGTTCTTTGGTTGATCTCAACCACCCCGCCTTCCCTCTGAGTTTTGACAGTCTATTCCATGCTTCTGTGTCTCTGGATCTATTTTGTTCACCAGTTTATTTTGTTCATTAGATTCCACATATGACTGAGTTCATGTGATACCTGTCTTTCTCTGACTGGCTGATTTTGCTTAGCATAATGCTTACTCTCCAGGTCCCTCCATGCTGTCTCAAAGGGTAAGAGAACCTTCTTTTTTACTGCTGCATAGTATTCTACGGTATCAATGTACCACCACTTATTTATCCACTCGTCTACTGATGGACATTATATAAATGTAGAATATAATTTCATGTTAGCTCCTTCTTCTACCCCAGGCTCATCCTATTGCATCTTACCCAGTTAGTATACATTCAAGAAATTCTATCCATTTTCAATGCTCTCCAAGAAAAAAAAGAAGAGCAATCCCATAATATGAGGTGAACACAGGGAAGCCTTTGCCCTCTATCCAGTCTACCACTGTATCCCTAGGTCCAGCAGAACTCCTAACAAGGTAAGCCATTAATAAAGGCCTTTAAGTAAGTAACCAATGGAATGCTTTTAATCTTCCAAGATACTTACAAAACTATTATCTCAAATCCCTAACCATCTAGGAGGGATTGCTTTGATTATTAGTACAGTATTATAGATGAGAAAATATGAGACTAAATAACTTGCCTAAGGTCACGTATATAAATAAGAGCAAAACTGGGGGTAATGCCTGGGTTTCCTCATTGGTGTTGGCGTTTCCAGCTATTAGACCAGTGGTACACAATAGCACTTTTCCAACTGGAAATAACTACACAAATATAAGCTACTAGAGTCCCGATGCACAAAATTCGTGCAAGGGGCTCGGCCCTCGCAGCTGCAGCAGCTGCCTCAGCCCCCGCAGCCCCAGCTTTGTCCAAAAGGTCATCTGGAAGGCTGTTCAGCTGTCCGGTCTAATTAGCATATTATGCTTTTATTATTATAGGTTATTAATATACTGTGTACCTTCCAAAGCAAAACAGAACTTTCTTATGGATTATCTGCTCATGTTGAATTATCCATGATGCCTCACTCCACTAGCCAAGAGAATAGCATTGGCTATACCTTAAAAAAAAAAACTGCCTGTATATACATGAGCTATCCAGGCAGTAAAGGCATAAGAATGAGGTTTTCCATTGGCTAGCTGACCATAACTAACCTCAACAGTCTTCAAATAATCGTGAGCAACTTCACATCACCTTGATCTGATTTGTGGTGGGGGGGTAAACAACTAAGCCCTTCAGCTGAGCATAATAGGAAGAAGAAAACAACCATTGTATGATTTGTCTCCAGGCACTTCACCAGCGTGGATCATTTTCCAGCTCCTTTTAGCTGGGTAAATAATAGCTTGATATGTAGCACCTGCTAAGTGAAATGAAAATGGAAAGTGTTTTAAAGGTTTTTCGCTTAATGTCTTCATACTACTGTAAATGTATGAAAATTTTATATCCAGGTTTTTATTACTGTTGATTGCTAAACTGACAGGAGAAAATAATCTAAGCTGGTGCATTAATGAAATATTATTTTTTTCTAAATTCTTTTTTTATTTTTTAAAGAACAAAGCTAAACACAATTAAATAGTACAAAATAACCCCAACTTTTAACTCTTTTTTTTTAAGATTGAACAGCAGAAATCACATACTTTCTTACATGCTTTCTTAGCCACTTGCTCTTGTCTAGAGAACCCACCGCTGTCTTCTGACACAGTGGATGGCCCAAGCCCAACCTGTGTCTTCAGGTTTGCTCCCTCGACATCATCCCTTTATCCCTCTTCAAATAAATGTGTTTTCAGCGCCTTCAGAAACATGCCTACCAACCCAGAGAGCTATGACAAAACAGAGAAAGCGAGAATAGAAAACGAATACCAAGACTTGTGGGCGTATGCCATGAGAGGCTCCATGGAGAGCAGATGTGCCCTCAGAAAACAGTGCTAACAATAATCCAAGTCTCTCAAAAGTGGGTTCAACCCCACCAGCACCTTCCAACAATGCTCTCTCTCACACACACTCATGAACGAGTTGCTTTCAGCATTTCTCAACCTGTGGGTCACGACCCCTTTGGGGGTCGAATGACCCTTTCTCAGGGGTCGCCTAAGACCATCGGAAAATACATATATAATTACATATTGTTTTTGTGACTAATCACTATGCTTTAATTATGTTCAATTTGTAACAATGAAAATACATTCTGCCTATCAGATATTTACATTACGAGTTATAACAGTAGCAAAATTACAGTTATGAAGTAGCAACGAAAATAATTTTATGGTTGGGAGTCATCACAACATGAGGAACTGTATTAAAGGGTCGTGGCATTAGGACGGTTGAGAACCACTGCTTTAGAGGCTCACATTCATCCACGAAGTGGTGTCAGTGGTGGAATTAGTCACACCTGCCAGCGAATAGCAAATAACAACTGTATAGACACAAGTGAGTTATTGGTCGTAGGCTACGGTCTCCCAGGAAGAAACCACACCATTTCTGCTGCTTCCAGGCTTACTGAAAGGAACTTAAACTTGCAAATGATTAAGTACCTTAATTGTGTCATCTTAAAGCATTTCTTTACTATAACCAATACCAAGGGGCTACGAACCCAGCTGCCGCATTCAGATGCCCAGTCCTGAACTGTAGCAGCCATGTCGCTGTCCATTCCACTTCTACCTCATCATCAGATCCTGTACAATATGTGGACTCTTACTTGCCTGGTGTGAGCTACCCAGTGCAAGAGACACCCCCAGAAACAAAAGATTCTAACTCCCAGTCAATGTTCCTTGCCCTCACCATGTTGTTCCTTTGTTTTTATGTAACAGGAAAAGGGAAATTGGGAGAATAAGTATAAGGTGTTTAATGGATTTCTCCCAACACTTAATTTTGTGAACCCAGTACCTCCTGAAAATTCAGCCCTCTGAAAGATGCTGGGGATGATATGAAAAATAAATAAATAACATGTGGTATGTGCCCTCAAGGAAATTATGTTCTGGGTCTGAAAACAAAACTTATATCACACTAAGAATGTTCATTCTCTGATATTTATTAACATGTGCTATGAGCAAAGCATTGCCCTAAAAGCCTTCGGAGAAACTAGGAGACAGCAAATACCCTCCCAATAAGGAGACTATAATTAAGTAAAGCTGGACTTGCAAGGGACCTCAAAGACCACCCATGAGCTCTTCACACTCAATCACACCCTGACCAAGAGACTCTGGCTGTGCTTTCCCTATCTTAAAATGTCCAGAACTGAACACAATATTCTAGGAGTGGTTTTCCTCTTTTTTCAAGATTATTTGCTTCTGTAAGTGAACCTACAATCTCATGAGGCCCTTAAATACTCATATTCAGATATTGGGAGGTGCCAAGTATAGCTTAATTTTTTTTCCTCACACCTTGCCCTTATTCTGGCACAGAAGTAAGAGTTGATTTGGGTGCCAGACTATAAGTATCATCTTCTTTCATTTCATTTCTCCTAATTTGGCTATATTTTAGCTGATGAAATATTATGAGGCACGCACGCACGCTCGCTCTCTCTCTCTCTCTCTCTCTCTCTCAGGTATTTATGTAAGAGATATATAAGATGGGTAATAAATATGAAGGGCCTACCATAATACCCAACAGAAACTAATTTAATATTATAAATATATACTCTCTTCCACCTTAATGTTTATCTTCCAACTCTGGTAGAAAAACTGATTCCCAAATCCATGTGATTGATCACTAATAATTTACAATGGATAAAAGTTATTTGCAAAAAAAAAAAAAGTTACTTGCTGCAGTCCTATAGAAGATATTTTTATTTAGATTATTTAGAGCCAGAGATTTTGCAAATTAACACTGTAACTTTGAATGAATGAAAGATTAGGCTATATTTCTTTGAGAGAGTTATACAAGAGGTATATTGTGTTGAGATTCTGATATAAAAACCAGAGCATTTGTAAAGACACAACGTTTCTGCATTCTGTCATGCAAGATGATTGGTCTTTTCTAAAATCAAATTCCTATGGAACCATTAAAAATAGGATTTAAAGAAAATCCTTCTAACTGAATAAAGCTGGTCAAAAGGAATATATCTCTTTTTAACAGGTTTATGAGAATATAATTTTCATTTGAAAAATATTAATGACTATAGTTAGGGTAGTTATTTATTTGTTTTACTTTGTTTTTCAAGCAGAGCCCTAGAGCTGGGATTCCAACATAATTTAAATTCATGGCTTCAGATGTTCATGGTATGTATTTGATCATGCCTCTATTTTCATATGAGAAGGCAGTCTGACCTTCCTCACTATGCCATATTTGTCTCTATACACCCCAGTTTCTGTTATAGTGCCTTGCACATAGTAGCATTCAGGAAATTTCAAATAAATATCTAACTGAGTAAATAAAGTATAGTTAATTAGAGATAGAAGAAATTTTAGGATTTGGGTGGCCATCTGTTGTTAGTAAAGAAATTTCCCAATAAATAACAAAGAGAAAAAAAAATATTATGAGGTCATAATTCTATTATTTGATTTTACCGTCCTTCCAAGCTCTGTCTCCCACAAATGTGATACATGTGCTTTCTGTATCTCTACCGTAAGTCACTGGTAAATATATTTGCCAAGAGTCAAATGCAAAACCAAGCTCTTTGGGGAACCACACGAAACTGATATAGCTTTATTTGGGTGCCCTCTTTTGGTAAAGCTGCTTGGAACAAATCCAATATTACACGCCTTTCAGATCTTCAAATGCATGATGCTTAACATATTTTTCTTATTGATTATGTTGAAAAAGGAAGGGAGATCATACACCCTGATCTAGTCACAATGAACCCAAACTGACTCATAAACAACTGTTGTTTCACTACCCGTCCTTGTAACAGAATCTTATTCCAGATTCCAATGGTCATGTTCAGTTACTAGGGGGAAATGCCAACAATCGGAAACAGGACTTCAGGGGTGGGATCCATATCTAGGCATTTCTAATAAGGTCTCAAGGTATGTGAATGCTACTGGTCCATAGACCACACTCAGAAGACCAAGAGTGAGGGGTGAATAAGAGGTGAGCATATGAAGGCAGTGAATGGAGACAACTCTCAGGAAGTTCAGTAAAGGAGAGGGATGAGTGATGGAATAGATAATATAAACTGTGAGTGCTGTAGGAATTAAGAATCAGAGGAAGAAGGAATCAATAGTGTTTTTAAAGAACTCCTCTATCCTAGAAGCTCACCCGGAGAGCTTTGATAAGTGTGCTAAGGGAATTCAGTATATAATTTCAGTGCCTCTGTCCTTTCATCTTACTTGACCCAAGTGATTTAGAGTTTAAAGCTAAGTAGGAAATGTAGAGTCTGATGATCAGGTTGGTCAGCAAAAATTAGCATACTCCTCCATGATTCTATTCATTGGCTAGTTAAACATCCCATTAGCTGCCCCATTCTCCTTCCAAGATACTTCCTGACTACAGGGCTGCTCCCATAATACAGTTATCTCTCATACTTTAGCTCTAAGCCTTCCCAACTCATTCATAACTGTTTGATTAGAACTTAATCTCTGTTGACAGATTTTTATCTTTGGAAACGCCCTTGGCTATGCCAGAAAGAATGAGTGAAGCAAAGGATTAACCAAAACACTCTCCCTAATGCAGTCAAACCAGAACCCAGTTAAGAAGGAGAAAACAACAATTTCAGGTAAGCATCCTCAACGAATTGCTACTGAGATCCTCCAATAATCCCCCAGTGAAGGAATTCAGCTCTCAGCCCCTGTCCTCTGACAACTGTCTTTATGCTTTCAATTGGAAACTGTAATTGAAGAAACTTTTACACCATCTTACTACACCCTAGAAAACAAAATCATCCCTGCAAGCCCACAAAGAATGTCTGATCTGCCTAAGTCACATGATGGACCTGAAACAAGTCAGAACTGCACAGAGAACCTCCCCTTTTAGGTGGTGCCAGAGCTTTTGCTTCTAGAGTTGACTAGAAAAATATTTGCAAACCATTTCCATTCCTTGGGATGGTCAACCAAAATGACCAAATGGATTGTTGAGAGAAAGGGTACCATAGGAGGTGATCTAAACCAGTGGTTGCCAACCTTTCGGACCTCACAGACCACCAGTTGGCGACCACTGATCTAAAGGATATTAAGATTAAAAATAGCACATTATCCTAAATGGACCGATTTAAAAGGAAGAGCATATATGCAAAAAATCATCTTTCCTGACATTTATGTCATGAAATCATAGAATGTTAGGCCTTTACAGATGGGAAAAGGATCATCTATGAAGCTTGTTGAAAATACAGATGCCCAGGCCCCATCCCACACACAATGGCTGACCCAAACTCTCCAGGGGTGTCCAATTAACTTGCTTTATTTATAAGATCCAGAGACGTTAGAACTTAGGCGACTTTCCTAAGACTACAGATGTTTAAAGCCATATTCCACCTCGTTTCTAAAGTATGTAAGGTTGAGAACAGTGCTATCAATTATTTAATTTAGGCCTTTAAATAGGATTCAAGTCACTGAAAACTTTGAGGATTAATTTTGTTATTCAGTGCGAAGTCTTATTGAAACAGTCTCATTCTCTTATGAAAGACAATAGAATTCCACTGTGTCAATACCCTATTGGTCACACGTAAATCCCAAATTGCTTTCCATAGCCTAAATTTCAGGGAAGTGCTTTAAAAAGTATTTAGCAGATACTAGTAACTAGACCAATCAGGCAAGGAGGGAAAGGAGGACAAGAAATCATCCCATGGACTATCACCGGACTTACTTTTTTTTCCCCACGTTGAATGAGTATGTTTCCCAGTCCTTTCCCTGGAGACGAGGTTTGAGGGTATGAGTGCCATTTGCCCAATAAAGCCTTCCTTCACCAGAGAACCAGAAAGCATGCCATTGTGTTGGCTTTATCCTCTATGCCAGGGGTGTCTTGGAGAATTTAGACACACTTAATAAAGTCACTCACACAATGCCTCCTGCATATCAGTCTGAAAGGATACATCAAAATACCTCGTCCTTGAAACCTCTTGGGGGCCCAGATGGAAGACAGGTGGACTTAACAAATCAACACACAGCTCCATATAGGATATGACTGAAGAGGGAAAAAAGAAAAGGTTAGTGAAAACAGGAACAACTTGCTTCAAGACAGACAGGATGCAGTCAGGCAGAGCAGGAGAACAGACACCTATGTAGCTTGCCCCCTGCTCTAATCCCAGCTCCAGCTGGTTCTCAGCACCGAAGTAGAGGCCGTTGTAGCTTTGTGTAAGGTTGGATCAGGGCCCAGAAAGGGGGGCAAACTAGAACCCTTGCCTCATGTCTGCTCTAAAGAGCTCATTTCCTTTATCTGGTCCACCAATACCAATCTCACAGGGCTAGAACGTGGGTGTCCAGAGCCACAGTCTCTTGAAATCCCAAAGCACTGCCACAGCCATTTAAAATTTCTCTGACAATTAAAAAGTCAGACTTTATTAGTCCCATTTCAATTGGGAGTTTAGTCCATTAACATTGAATGTAATTATTGCTATGGTTTGAGTTAATTAGTCTACCATGTGACTCCTATTTTCCTTTCGTCAGGATGATGCACTAACCAACTGAGCTCCCTGGCCAGGGCTTTTCACTCCCTCTTGTATTTTTTGTTCCTCTGTTTCTCCTTTCCTGCCTTCCATTAGAGTTTTTTAGAATATCGTTTCAACTTATCTGTTGGCTTTTTAGCTATATCATGCATTGTTTTTTATAAGTTACGCGAAGACTATAATCTTCATTCTTTATATCACAGTATGCTTAGAGCTAATATTGTACCACTTCACATAAAATGAATTGTGCAACTGTATGGGTGCACTATCCCACCGCCAGATTCTATGCTACAGTTGTCATACATACTACCTCTACATACACTATAAACTCCAAAATACAAAATGTGAATTTGGGTTTGAACACTTACATGAATTTTAAAGAAATTAAGAGGGAACACATTTTTTTCTGTTTATTTAGTCACATATTTATTATCTGATGCTCTTCTTACTTCCTGAAGATGAGTTTCCACTCTTCAGCCTGTGGAACCTCCTTTATCCTTTCTTAGCATGCAGGTCTGCTAGTGATCATCTTAGCTTTCTTCTATGTGAATATATTTTTATTTCACCTCCTTTCTTCAAGGACATATTTGCCAAATAGAGAATTCTGGATTTACAGAATTTTCTCCTTTACATAGGCTCTACAAAGATGTTGTCCTACTGTCTTCTGGCCTCCATTATTTCTGATAAGACACTAAAATCATTTGAGTTGTTATTCTCCTGTAATCAGTGTGCATTTTTCTCTAGTTATTTTCAAGATTATTTTTCTACTTTATCTTTGTTTTTTAGAAGTTTAACTGAGTTGGTCTTGCTTTAAATTAATCTTGCTTGGTGATCACTGAGTTTCCTGTCATTCATCAAATTTACAATATTTTCAGTCATTATTTAATTTTTTGTCCAATTCTCTCATTTGTTTCAGGACTCCATTATATTAGAACTTATATTAGAGTTTTTGATAGTTTCCCATAGGTCTTTGTGTCTCTGATTACTTTTTTATTTTTTCTCTCTGTTCTTAATATTGAATAATTTCAACTGATCTTTAATTTCTCTGATTCTTTCTCAGTTGTGTGCATTCTGCTGTTAAGCTTATACAGTGAATTTTTTCTTTTATATAATTTTCAGTTCTGCATTATTATTGTAATATTATTATTAGGATAGAATAATACGATTTCTCCTCTGCAATTTCCTAGCT